>NC_133659.1:56990973-57219731 GCF_037893015.1 Macrotis lagotis
CCAAGAGAAGTTAAATTATTTGCTTAGGCTCACACTGCTAATAAATGAAAATGGTAAGGTTTGAACTTGGGACTTCTGATTGAAAGTCCCAAACCTTTTCAATTATAGTATGCTCCCTTTGTCCTCCCTTACAGAATTTAAGTGTATTTCAGCCAGAGATAATTTCATTTCTGTCTTTGCATTCATGTATTAGGCACATAATGGGCACTTAAATAGCTACTGACTACTTGACTCCTAGAAACTGCAGAAGAGCAACTAGGGGGCACCAACATTCATAGAGTACCCTATCTGGAGTCAAGAAGACTGCTTCCTAACTTTAAGTCCAGCCTCAGACACTTATTATGTGACCCTGGGTGAATCACCTAACCTTCTTTACCTCAGTTTATTCATATGTAAAGCAGTCTGGGGAAGGAAATAGCAAGCCACTCCAATATCTTTGCTAAGAAAATCCCAAATGAGGTCATGAACAGTCAGACACAACTGAAAAACAACTCAAAAACAACAAGCTACAGAATCCTGAACAAGGGTCTGAACCTCTACTACTGTATGGACTCCACTAAGACTGAGTTGCTAACAAATAGCAGATCTGCATTAGTGGGAGAAATTTTTACCCCGAGAATTCTCCCTATTAGTGAAATCCTAGAACCATATACTCCCCTTAAAATACATGAACTCTTATACCTTCCCTAGGAAGACCAAAGCCACTGGATGGTTAAGAAATATGGACATGCAAACTATTTCTACACACTGAACCTTTCCATCCTGACTCAAGTCCTTTATTCATTATGACATAAGGATTAGGGGAAAAACATTCTTTTCTTCTCACCCGCAATCTCCAACCCTCCCCCCCCCACATTCACAATTGTACAAGTTGGTTCATATTTTTATGATGATGATGATTATCAAAGACATCATTTGAGCTTAATACTTGGGAATGACTTCACATGCCAGTGACTAACAATGTTACGGACAATTATTTCTTTGGAACGTTACTGCCTTGCCATCAAGGGAAATGTTGCTTTGGGAAGGTAATAAATGTGGTTTATTGAAGAGCAGATACATTGAATCTCCCTTTAATTTGATAACATCTCATCCTCAGCTATCCTTCCAAAGAAAGGCATCCATGAGCAATTTAAATTAAGGTGGTCACTTTTCCCAACAGCTTTCTGATATCCATTTGTCTGGATGCCTAAGGCATCCTTATAAGTAAAAGGGTGGAGGGCAGCTTAACCCCTCCCTCAACTATGGGTCTTTAGTCTCTTGTGGTAGCAGCCCTAGTGGCCCAGTTTGGGACATTATGGACAGACATGATGAAAGCTACTTTCCCTTCCATAACCTATATTCCCATTCATCTCCTCAGATATGAAAAGAGATTCCCTGGGGAAGGTAAGACTATCTTTTGTTATCTTCATACAGTTTCACAGGAAAAGAATACTCATTGCTCTTCTCTCAATGCAATTACAGTCTTACAATTTGGTGGAGAGTTTGGTAAAGCAACTCAATTCTACTCTTCATCCAGAAAGGTGCTTAGTGCCATCTGGGGGCAAAGGGGAAGATTTCAGCTCACTTTTCTCCTTGGGAACTTACATTGCTCCTAGGAAATAGGAGAAATATCTGAGTTACTAGGAACTTCAGAAGGTGTTTGAATACATAAATATATGCATGTTATGATGTCTATATGGTTAATGTATTTTTTGTGGATATACATTTCATATATATCTATATATATAATATATATAACATATATATATTATATTATATATATGTATATATATATATACTTTTTTAATTGTTATTAAACTCACATGGTAGAAGGTATTGCCTACCTCCCAATCTCATTGATGAGTCAGAATTCCTAGAAAAAGACTATTTTCTACTTGGGGCTTCAGAGATGTCCCTGAGAGGTTGAGCTAATATTTTTCTAATGTTATGAACTTTAGTCCCACATCCCAAATGTCTTCTCTGCCATCTCAAAGTTTTTAATACCATTTCAGCATTTGACATCAATTAGCTTTTTCAAAGGAATATTTACTGAGAAGATATAACAAAGACGAGAATAGCAATACTTCCCCAAATACATGGGAATGGGGGGCACACTCTTCTATGCCATCATGGAATTTGGGAAAAGTGATCTCCAGTCAATCTCTACAAAACATTTGTAAAGTATGTTTTCAAATATAGCATAACCATTGGACATTAGCATCTTGAATATTGCTAAAAAGGTTGAAGTAGGTCATATTATTGGTTTACTCACATTCAGCCTCTGGCAAATGCCAGTATTCTGTCAGCTAATGACCATCTTGCACTCCCTATCACCAAGACCTTGTCCTTAAAATTAGAGAAGAGCATGTATATGAAAGGAAGGAGAGTAGAGGCCACCCTAAGTAGAGAGAGCTGACCTGAGACCCCTCTCTGCCTTGAGGCTCATACCCCACCTCTCCCACTCAAATACAACCAGACAGGAAAGAGAACATACCTTGGAGATTTTGCCCAGTTTGAATGCATATTTAGGTCCAGATCAGAAGATGATCAAAAGGCTCTGTATGTTTTTTGTTTTTTCACATAAAGGTAGGTGAACTGAACAAAATTCAAATGTTTGTGTGTGCTCGGAATTGTGGAGCATCATACCTCCCTGAAAGCAAGCATGGCATCTTCTTCCATAAGGTTTGGAAGCAGGTAGAAAACATTGCACATGCTCTGATGATAAAGTTGAATTGTCTAGGCCCTGGTTTAAACAGAAATAGTCACACACATGGACACAGACACACACACATACACATACATATATGACATATATTTTAAACATGCATATAAATCTACCCTTGAGTGTTTTATATGCAGCTATGATTATATAACACATAACACATAAACTTTATTTATATCTACACATGTATTTATAAATAGATTCATATATGTGTTTAAGTTTAATCTATAATGTTTATAGTGTGTATGCATATATATAAACATACTCAGAGTCCCAGCAGCTCCCTATCCACTGTATTTTTTGGAAAATACATTGAAGAAAAGATATAGATATGCCTTGGAACAGGATGTTCTTTGATTGAGAATTCCCTACACCAATAAAAATCACAGGTCTGGCCAAATCACATCATTTAAATAGATATACTGATGAATAGATAAACGATAGAAAGATGTGTATACACTAGGCATGTTTTTCTACCAATACATAGCTATAGCTATCCTTCTATTTTCAATTTTTAGGGATATGGTCAATAAAGAGTTGCCATGAATTGAAGTAAAGCATATTCCACTTAACCATCTAGAGGACTCAATGGATATTCCACTTAATCAACTAGAGGACTCAATGGAGAAAGTGCAGGGACTGGAATCAGGAAGATTCTTTTTTTCTGAGTTCAAATCTGGTCTCAGACATGTAATAGATAAGTCACTTAACCCCCTTTGTCTCCATTTCCTCATCTGTCAAATGAGCTGGGGAAGGAAACTACAAACTACTCCAGTATCTTCACTAAGAAAACCCCAACAGCAGTCACAAAGAGTTGGACATAACTGAAAATGACTTAACAATAACAAATCCCTAGGTGGGGAAACTCCTGTTTCCAATGCAGGTCAGTTCCTGGTGAACAGCTTTTTGTCCTAGAGAATTGCTTGGAGAATTGAGATGTTAAATGACTTGTCCAGTGCAACATGGCCTGAATATGTGACAGGCAGAACTTGAACTCTGATCTTTTCAACTTTGAGTCAACTCTATAGACACTACACCACACGGCCCATCGTATGAGAAAGAATTCGACACTTTCTCCCTCCTCCAATATGTGTGGTATATATTTACATAGATCATAATTTCACAACAAAAAGAGGCCTTAATGTTCAAATCAGGTAACCTAAGTATCATAAATGTTTCAAATAACACTAAATAAATATTAATGTAAATGATTATTATCCTCTATTCCAGTTTTTAGCTAAGAATATTGGTACTCAGAGACGTGAACTGAACAAAGCCAGAATGCTCGTGTGTGCTCTGAATGGGGAGCATAAGACTTTTCCATTATCTGTCATTACATAGATTGAAGTAATTGTGAGTTTCTCAAGGTTAAATTTGGTGAAAACTTAAAAATACCAATTTTCTATCCCTGTCTCTTATTCTACCACAACCCAATCATGTCCTATACAGTCAGTTATTTTGTTCCATAACTTATTTTGTATCATATTTCCCTAATAGATTGTAGGCTTCAGGTGGGAGAATATTGGGTCTTATTTAAAGTCTCTCACAACCAAGACTTCCCAATATGCTGTCTACCTAATGAAACTTAATGTTTCTTTAATAGATTGAATAGGAGATTAGGCTTATGGGGGTGGGGAAGATATCTATATCATCTTCTGCTTTATTAATAGTAAAGAAATAAAAATCTGAGGATGGTGATGGTATATGGAATAAGTTGTTCAAAGTAAAGTTAGAATTTGAACTACTTTTGTGACCTTGGAGAAATCTTTCTATCCCTCTACAATCTCCTTCTCTGAAAAAGGAGGAACTTGACTTGGGTGTTTGTTAATGTCTTTTTAACCTGAATCTATTGTGTTCATATAAATTTTTGCTATACTGAACTTCATACTATCACAAGAATGAGCTATAAAAGCTATGATGGAAACCACAAGAATCTGGAAGCTACAACCAATAGTGAAAGATCTCTTTTTGTTTGACCAGAGGACCTGCAATCCATGGAAAAAGCTGACTGTAGAGCTCAGGAGACTCACTTAGATAAGACCAAGCTAAAGGTCACTGAGGAAAGATTTTACAGGCCCTCAAGTCTAGGGAAAGGACCTCATAGACCTTTACTCCATTCTGGCTGCCATGGAGATGACCAGTCAAGTCTGAACTTTCTAGTTCAGAAAGGGCAGGCTTTTTCCCTTTTCTAGTTGTTGTCATGGGTTGTTGTACAGAGCAGTGATTGGGAAATGCCAGTGGGTCAGGTCTTAGATGAAATAATTGTTGGGCCTTGGGGGAACAGATCTGCATTGTAAATAGAAAATTTTTCCAACTGGTAAAATATTCTTACTTGGTGAGGATATTAAGGAGAGACAGTACTCAAACATATGAACACACAACACACACGGACACCAGATAATCTGTCTCTCTAAGAACTAAAAGCATTTATTTTTATTTTTTTCCCCACTTAAACTAAAGAGCATCTTTTATCCTCATCACAGCCATAACAACTTCTAGATTTTTAGAACTGGAAGTAGAAAAATAGCAATGATGATGATGTTGATGACGATGACAACTTATCATAACATTACAATTTCAGGTTAGCAAAGTGTTTAAACATATGTTTTGTTATTTGAGCCTCAATATCAACTCCCTGATTATTATTCCCATTTTTCAGATAAGGAAACTGAGGATGCAATATGTTAAATCATTTCTCAAAGATCATATAGTTTTTTAATGTCTGAGATAGAATGTGAACTGGAGTTCATCCTCCCTTTACATGGCAGATGCAGAACTAAGACATGATCTTGGATTGTTATAGCTTTTTTTGATCCTGAATTTAGGCATGATGTCTCAAGGAGTCATAATGTGATGATATGCAAGATTGGGGATGAAAGTATACTGGAGTTTCACAACTGAGCAAATGGTTCAAACTTGTCTATTTATATGTGAAACAGAGTCTGAGAACAGAGGAAACTTGTGCAACCAGACTACAGTAGGAAAATGCCAGAGTTATTAATTTTTTTGTGAAAAATGCTAATGGTTTTGGTCTTTCCATTACATACCCCTCTTCCTCCCCTCTTCACCCATTCTTCAATTTCTGCTTCCCTCACACTATGGCTTTGGCTGAGATATTAAAACAAGTGGTTAAACCCAGTTTTAAAATTCAAATGGCTTAATACAGTAATAGATCTGTGCTAGTCTTTAAGAATGTGTAAGTAGGGGCAGCTAGGTGGCATAGTGGATAAAGCACCAGCCTTGGAGTCAGGAGTACCTGGATTCAAATCTGGTCTCAGACACTTAATAATTACCTAGTTGTGTGGCTTTGGGCAAGCCACTTAACCCCATTTGCCTTGCAAAAAAACCTAAAAAAAAGAATGTGTTAAGTAAAATCATATGTTTCAAGTCACTAAGCATTTATTAAGTACCTATTATTTGCCAGGCACTAGGTAAAGTTCTGGAGATACATTGAAGACTAGAGATTGTCCCTGCCCTGGAGGAGTGCTCATTTTAAGTATATAGTCTAAAAATATTACTTCTACTCCCTCGTTCTACCTATCTTCCCTATAAGATGTAGGACAGATGCTAGAAACTTCTCTCACTGGCAACAGAGAGAGGTAGAAATTAATATTTGTTTTGAAACTAATATAAAAGTAAAGTTGGAAAGGAAGAAGGCCTTCATAAACTGATCTGTTGTATACATAGCCATTTAACCAGATTGGGGCCCAGGCACATACCCACTTTTTAGTCTCTATAGCATTACTAGGAATCATCACCATCCCTGTAAAACAGATGTTAATCCTTAGATTCAACCAAGAAACTGTATTAGAATCACAACATTGTCAAAGTCCAAACTGTTTCCTCCCATTGTTGAGGTAAAACATTGTCTCAAAGATGGAAGCACATTTTGAAAAGATGCTACCATTACCAAATCAACCTGTATTAGAGCTTTTCAAGCTCATATTGATCTCATCAGCTATAGTCTGACACAGTGCCTTGACTCCATCACATTTTGGTCCTCTTTGAAAATGAAGGAGAACAATCAACCAAGCCGACCAAACACTCACAGTCATTGACCTCTGGAGAATGAAAAGCTCTCCCTAACCCTGGAGTTGCGTATTGCAAAAAATGTATACGGAGGAACTTGTCTCAGGTTTAGAGTATATGTGGTATATTCTCACATGTGCTATAACTCACAAACTCTTGAAGTCTTTTTCTCCTTTTCAGTAAGGCCACCATGATATTTCCCTTCAGTATGGTTTACTCATAATGTTTAATATGTCCTTAGCTCCTAATACAGATACTGTCACAAATATTCAAAGGATGCTATTTGAATGTTGATGAGAAGTCTGAATATTCCAACCTTTAGGATTTCACAAAGCTCCTTTGTGATCAAGAATGGCCTGGGATGGGGCAAAAGATTTTCTCTTCTGCTTGTCAATCCCAAGTATAAGCTATTCTCTATCAAGAATTGACCATAATGTTTTATCCTCTAGATTTCCAGACACTCAAATCATCAATTCCACATCACTTTGTCATTTTATTCAAAACCCATAACACACAAATAGACTCTCATCAGCAAACTTCAACCTACTTCCAATGAGTTATTTAATTTTATCCAATGGCTTTCGCTCTTTCCAAAAGGTCAAGGACTCCTCACATCTAATCTAATGACCTGGATTGATTGATTAAATAAAGGAGTTCTCATCTTGTAAGAGCAGTTAGATGGCAGGATTTGAATTCCAATCCAACCTCAGACACTTGACAAAATGCTGATTGCCACATACCCAGGGCCATCTCCAGTTATCCTGATTCATATCTGACCACAGGACCCAGATGGCTCTGGAGGAGAAAATGAGGCTGCACAGATCCCCTTACTCAAATCCAATTCATGTGCTTGTCATGGTCTTCTCTGAGAAGGAAGGACAAATATCATCATCTCACCTGGTTAAGCAGTTACTGTAAATAAAGTGATTTTGTTGATTTAATTCAATAGATCTCCACTCTTATGCTTCTTTCAGTATTCCTATAACTTTTATCCTTAACAATAAAATAGGAAAATAGTAATCAAAAATAGCAATTATTTATGTATACTCTAAGTACTTCATATATGTTTGTTTCTCCAATAACCCTGGGAGACAGACTCTATTATTATCTTCACAAATTAGGAATCTGAGACTTAAAGAGGTTAAAATGATTTGTTAGAATCTCAGGTAGGATTTGAACTCAGGTTTTACTGATTCCAAATCAAAACTGGGGAAATGCCAAACTCACAAGGCTATCGTGAGAAAAACCCCTTACTAAGTTGTAACACTGGATACAAATGTGAGTTGTCATTAAAGAATATGCCATGAGGCTTCATTAAGTTACAAACTCCCTAATGAACTGAAAGTATGATTTACTTTGCATCAATTCAAGATACCCAGACCTCCTGAGCAACTTGGCTTTTGCATAAAATGAGAAAAACTTGTATTTCAAAGATTTACAGGATAGAAGACTCAGTTCTGAATGTTGAAAGCCAGAGCTTCTTTCTCCTTCTGCATGGGGGAAGAAGTGGAGCATCCAGTGGGAGAGAGAAGTACCTTGAGACTTCAGTACACATGCTTCCTTGAACACCCATCACTCCTTCCCAGACAGCTCAGCAGGCTGCCCTGGAAGCCACAGGGAACCTCTCCTTGCCAGGAGAAGGATCATTACCCACAAGGAAATACAAATCCTATTCTTCTTTTAATCTGCATTCTCAGAAGGCAGTCTCGCTTTTGTGCTCCAAAATGAATCCTAGCTTTGTTTTATTAACAATGATAAGGAAGCCCTTTCTTTATAGAGTGCTTTATAAATAATAAGATACTTCATTTTTTACAGCATTTTATTGAGAACAAAACTATATTCTCATCACACATTTCAGGGCACTGAGCACTTTTAAAATAACTATATAAATATATATCTTTTAAATTATATATTTATATATAGATGTGTATATATAGATGTATGTATATGTGTATGTATATATATATATATATATACATATATATATATATACATACACACACACAATGGGGAAATATTCTAAAGCTTATAGAGCGTTTTCCTCATAGAAATCCCATGAATTAGTCTAGAGTAAGTATAGTCACCTCCATTTTACAAATAAATAAGGTGAGATTTAGAGGGTCTATCATAAATGATTTGTTCAAAGTCATAGTAGAATTGGGAGTATACTTCAGGTCTCTTATGCTATTCTGGGCTGCTTTTTCAGCATGTCTTGCCAATCTTTACATTTTTTTGCTTTCTTATCCATGATCAATGCCCCATCTCACAAACTCTAACATCCTAAAGACACTCTCTTTACATATAATATTCCAGTTGGACCACAAATGCCAAATATCAGAGAAAAAAATGGAGTGATCTGTGGAGGAAGAGGAAGTGTAAAATTAAGACCATTGATAATAATGATAATTTTTCAAGAAAACATGAACTTCATGACCTCTCAGTAACCTTTCTTAATCTCTATACCATAATGGATGATATTGATAGGTCATTTTGGTTAAAGAAATTCGCCTCTCATAGGATAACACTATTATGATGAGACTTTCTGAATTCAAATATGGTTAAGAGAATTTTCTTCATGTGAACTAATTCAAAACAATTGAATAGGATGATGGTGGGTTGGACTGCCTTTGGAGAATTTCATATTACCTTTATCTTCTTGAAACAAAAGTATTCTTCTTCTGATTCTGTAGGACTCTTGAGTCATAGAATACCTGAGGTTCTTAAGAGTGAGTTCTGAAGCATTCAAAAACTATATGATGAAAGTATATTCTGCAATAGGTTATCACTGAGAAATTTCCTATCCCTGATATGTTTTTAAATTGGTTCTATTAATTCATTGGTGGAGGGAATTTGAAAAAAAATTACCAATGTAAATTATTAGAACCTGTTCTGAGACTCAGAGAGTTGCTAGGGAACACTAAATTATATAACTTGTAGGAATCAGAAACAGGATTTAACCCAGGTCATGACTTTTTGGGCATCTATCTATCCACTTTACCATTCTGTCTGGTATATAATGAGTAATGAATGAATGAGAATGAATGAATGAATGAATGAATGAATGAATGAATGAATGGATAAAAACTTAATAAAATGATAACAGAGTAAATTAAATCAGAGATACATGAGAGGAAAAGGATGTTGGCCAATTCATGTGCATAAAGAGCATGGGCTAACCAATAAAAGGGTTGAGTATCCTCATGGATGACTTTTTTTTTTGGCCTAGTCATAAAAGCTTGGTGTTGGATATGATCCCAGCCAAACATGTATATAAACCAGAATTTCTTCTATAATGTCTTCAAAAAGTGGTCATCCGGTTTTTGCTGGATAAGTAAAGAATCGAAGTATGCATTAACTTCTGAGGCAACCATTCTACTTTTGGATACTTCTTAATGTTATTAACATAATCCTGACCAAAAATTCCCTTATTAAGGGATTTTAATACAAACTTGTCTTCCCATCTTTAACTTCCACCATTTCTGTATCATTAAGCTCTCCTGAGTTCAAACAGATCAGGATGCTGGCTTATATATGTGATCACAGTGAATAGATTTATTTTCCCAGAAAAAAATATAAGACAACACCTTCCATTGAGCAATATAACCATTCTATGATGCACCTATGTTACAGAAAGTCAATACATGTGTTCAAAGGACATCCAATTGGGAGTAATCAGAGGAAGGTTTTGGAAGGAGAAAGCATTTGAGATGTACCTTGCAAAGGGGAATGGACTTTTATAGACCAACATGGAGAAAGGAGCCATATTCATGAAGGTAGAAATAGCACAGCAAATTTGGTAAATGGGATGTAGCTGGAGCATAGCAGTGAAAAATCAGTTTGGAAAATTATATGAAGCCAACTTGTGGAGGAATTGAACACTGGACTAAGGTAAGGATTGAGAACATAAACCCATTATCATTGGGGGGGGGGTCATTGAAGGTACATTTGATTATCAGTCAGAGAATTCATTTTGCAAGAGCAGGAGGATTCTATGCCTCCACATCCTGGACTTGCCTTCTCTGATCCCAGAATATTTTAGAATTACTTCAAACTGGCTCTGGAGAGACAGCTATTTAATTTTCAGTGTCAACATTCACACCTTGGAAGTTGGAAAATACTATAAATCAAGATTTTGTTTACTATTTTATTGATTGTCTCAAGTTTAAAATATTATAGGAAAATGTTAATAATGCAATTTAAACTTAAAAGTATGTTGTGTTTACTATTTCTTTTTCTCAAAGACTAGGTTGTTAAACATCTATTTCTAACCCAAGGCATGCTATACTCTCTTCACTTCAAAATATTTCCATCTACCATCTCACCTTCTCAGGGACAGGTTCTCTTTTGTGCCTTTCAAGGTATTGACTTAAGTAGTTCCATATTAATATGCTACTGAAAGAAGGTTGGCAACCTCCTTCTTTCCTTTTACCACATGAATATTTGCTATTTCTTTCTGAAGGTAGTGTCCCAGTTTTGCTGCATAGCTCAAAGGAAGGACATAAACAGTAACTTATATCTGCAGTGTCTACAAGGAAGATCACCAGTTTTTACAGGTTTATAAAAAAAATAAAGGTAATCTGAACTGTGTCCATGATGAGTCTGAAAGTTCAAGTGGTCTTGAGTTACTGGACAACTAATATAACTGCCATAATTCAGAAGTTCAGGGTGGAAGGAAAAAAAGATTGAAAGAGAATTTCTCCATTATTCTCATTTTCCACATGTTATCCAAATAAAAATAAGAAAAATCTTATGAACTACAGAACAAAGAAAACCTTTAATGCTTTCATTACCATTCCTTCCTTGAAAGAAAGATGAACCTATCCTTTGGAACTTCTTGCATTTTTATTTTTAAAAAAGAGGTAGAAGTCCTAGAAAAAAAATTTTTTCCTGAAACTGCAGGTATACTTTCAATTGAAATTCAGGTTGGAAGCATTCTGTTAAAGGAGAGATTAATTTTTTTTTCTCAGTACTTTATAAATTTACTTTTAATCTAAAAGTAAGATTTAAATTATCCTGGAGACAACATTGCTACAGGGGCAAGGTTGCAGTTTGGTTTCCATTAAAAATCCAGCAAATACTATCCAAATGAATGAATGAATTATATCACTTTTCTTACAAGGATGTTGAGTCACTTCACAGATAGCTTTCATTTAGGCCTTGTCTAATTCAGCTGTATATGGTGGAAAATGGTTTTGGAAGTTTGAATTCTAGGAGCTCATAGGATGGATTTTTTGGCTTTTGGTTTAAACAAAACTGAGAATCACAGGAGTGTAGCACTTTGATGTGAAAGAGTCTTTAACAGCTATGTAGGCCAATCCATTCTAAATTATCCCAAATAAGTAGTTACTAGCTTCCTTTTGAAAATCTCTAGTAAGTAATGAATTATTGGTGGAGTTGTGAACTGATCCAACCATTCTAAAGATCAATTGAGAACTATACCTTAAGGGTTATGAAACTGTGCATTGCCTTTGATTCAGCAACATCACTAAGATCATAAAAAGGTAAAAGGATCTGTGCACAAGTACAAAAATATTTTAGCAACTTTTTTGTGATGGCAAAGAATTGGAAATTGAGGGCATGTCCATCAACTAGGGACCTGTTGAATAAGTTATAGTATATAAATATAAAAATGAATACGTTTATACTATAAGAAACTAAAAGCCAGCAGATTTCAAAATATACCTGGAAAGGCTTATAGTAACTGATGCAAAGTGAAATGAGCTGAACCAGAACACTGTGCACAGTAACAACAACATTATGCAATCTATGATTGACTTTGACTCTTCACAGCAAGATATGATCTAAGACAATTACAAAAGACTCATGATGGAAAATGGTATCCACATCTTATTAGGGACTGTTGTGTGTGGGAATACTGTAAATTATAATCACCTGGTGCCTTTGAGCATCAGAACTTTATTTTACTAGGTGCCATGGGAGTGGGAGTAGATTAGAGACTGGAAAGGTATTTAACAATGGTGTTTTGGTGAACAAATGGAGCTCTTGGAGAAGTTGTCTTCTTTGTCTCCTGCCCTTCCAATGCTCACCTGGGGAAGGTTGAGGGAGTCAAGAAGTGAGACTCAACATATTGGCGACCGACCTAGGACAATAAAGGCAGAGTTATCTGAGTAAAGACCAGGATAAGGAGATAGCAGATACAAGCAAGAGAACCAGGCTACATCCCAGAGTGGAGGACTCTGGAGAAAGTAACAGGTTGATTTGTTATTTAGGGGACTTATTTTAAACAAAGAGGAGCCAAGGAAAGTAAGAAAACAGTGAAATATTTAGCATAGGGAAGTCAGGGGAAAGTAGAGTCTCCGAGGCAGCGCCCTAGGGGGTAGAAGTTTCTTGCTCAGCCGGAATCTGTACCAGCACCATGAACAGAATGCAGAGGACCTGCTTGCTGCTCCATTTGGCCCTGGCTGCCAGCCTTTCCTTATATATGCACTAGGCGTGTTAAGTGTAAAGGGGATCCAAGCACCTAAATCTACAGGCAACTTTAGAGACTTCTCATCGCCAAAGACCCTGAAGCAGACTTTGATGCAGACCCTGACAACAAATTGTACTCCAGAAGCCATAACAAGTTTCACTTGCCAGCCTACAGCCAGCTGCAACTTGGCTGTTGCTTGGGCAGCAGAGGACTGTGAATGAAACAGTAGTTGTGCTTCCTGTGTGGAGCGTGCAAATTGTCACATGCTATTGGACAGTTTGTAATGGGGTGTTGACTGCTGTTTGCAAAATGCAACAACTCCAAATTTTACTGTCAACATCTTAAGTAATTTCAAATGCTTTTGTCTCATTCTCTGCTGTTTCCACCCTCTGCAGAGGGAAGGGGGAGAGAAACCTTCTTTTTTGGAACTTTGAATAACTCAAACCCATGTCTCAAAAACTTATTTTAGAAATCAAGGGACCCACATGCCTTTTTCCTGGTTTGGGGAGGAGGAGCGGGGTTGGTCAGTGACTGTTTTTCAATAGGTTATTGATTGGAAAGCATCATGGTTTAATTAGTTAAGGAAAAAAAGAGGAACATTTTTTTTCTGGGATTGAGAAATTTGGATTTTGTCTTTCAAATGAAGCCTGTGCCTATGACTTGGATTTCTGTTGACCAGTCTTAATTGGTGTTTCATGTGTATATGTGCATTTAATTATCGATAGGACCTTTTTACATCTCCCCACTGGTCTGGAGAGGTGGGAAAATGTTTCTATATTCTGAGATTTGGAGCCAGCCAGGATGTCCAACAATCTCACTTTGATAAGTTTGAAATACAAAAGAATTATTTTCTGTGTTTGTGTTAGTGTCTAAACTCTGAAATTGTTAGGTAAAGTTAAATGTTACGCCTTTTAGTTTGAATTTTGAATTTGATTGCTTTGAAAGATTTTTGTTGGCAAAAGAAAAAACTTTGTAATCTTTGTCTTGTAAGTTGGGAATAAAATGTATTTCAAGGAATTTGGGAATATTGGTTTTTACTATTGTTTAGTTGACATTTGTTTATACAATTTTTTGAACTTTTGTTTAAAACTTATGTGGCATTCATTATGCAATAATTTTGTTTCAAAAACAAGAAGAGGGATATGTTAGGGACTGTTGTATGTGGGACTACTGTAAATTTTCATCACCTGGTGCCTTTGAGCATCAGAACCTTATCTTACTAAGTGGGAGGAGATTAGAGACTGGAAAGGTATTTAAGCACTGGTGTTGTGATAAATAAATGAAGCACTTAGAGCTCTTGGAGAATTTGTCTTCCTTGTCTCCTGTCCCTCCAATGCTCACCTGGGGAAGGTTGAGGGAGTCCAGAAGTGGGACTCGACAACATCCAGAGAAAGAACTGATGGTGTCTGAATATAGATCAAGCATACTATTTTCACTTTATTTTTTTTCATTGTTTTTTCTTTTGTTCTGTTTCTTCTTTCACAACATGACTAATATTGAAATATATTTTATATACTTGCAAATATATATAAAATCTATAATAAATTGCTTATTGTAGTAGGGAGGGGGTATCAGGGAGGGAAGGAGAAAATTTGGAACTCAAAATTTCATATAAAATGAATGTCAAAAATTGTCTTTGTGTATAATCAGAAAAATATAAAATACTATTAAAAAAATAAAAAAGAGAAAATTTTCAGTAAGATGAGTCCACTGTCTTCAGAGGAAGCCACCTATATCACATCAGTACAAGTTTAAATGTTCAATTTTTCCTTCTATCAACTCAATGTAGGTTCTTCATCATTTTCCCCACAGGGTCTCACTTTTTTGAGGAACAAGAAAAAAATCTCATCCCTCTTATATATTATAAGCCTTCAAACACTTGAAAACACCAACCTCATACTCTTCAAAGTCTTCTCCTCTCAAGGCTAAACATTCCCCATTCTTTTCATTGGTCTTCAAACGATATGATCTCTGGTGCCCTCGGTTTTCTATTCACTATCTTGTTGCCTACAAGTCTATCTTCAGTAGAGAAGTCCCTCTATATAAGTTCAGGGGTCATTTGGATATGTATAACATCCTTCACCTGCTATAGTTGGTCAAACATTTAATTAATTCATCCCTAACATGTTCCTAGATTTAGTGAATTTCAAGTCCTGTGGTTACTGTGGTAGTGCAAAATGAAATGACCCATGGGTCAGACATCCTCCCCCCCCTGCTTTATATCAGCATATCCATATCTATATCTAATCTATCTCTATCTCTATCTCTATCATCTATATATCAGCATATCTATAGCAATCTTATTATGCCCTACCTACCATGGAGAATATCACTGGACAGGATTTAAAACTACATTTTATTTATTTGTTCATTTTACATAATTTCTGATATTTATAGTGTGCCTTAAAGTTTGCAAAGTGTTTTATAGTTCATTAACTTATTTGGATCCCAACAGCCCAGAGATAGATACTGTGGATATCACCATTTAGTAGCTATGTGACCTTGGGCAAGTCAATTAACCCAGATTGGAGTGCCTCCAGTCATCCTGATTCATATGAGATCCAGATGGCTCCAGAGAAGAAAGTAAGGTTCGTGACTTAGCACAGCATCCCCCTCACTCAAAGCCAATTCACCTCCCTGATGCCGTTATCTTCTTTGAGAATGAAGGACAAACCACAACAATACTAAACTCACCATATCATATACTTGATTGTGCACTGGTCAGACTCATTCTCTTCTAAGTACTACACTTTAAAAAAAAAGATATTGAAAAGTTGGGAGTCCATGAAAGTGACCAAGAAGTCAGACTCTGGAAGGACAGAAAAGCAGTCTACAAATTTATGAAAAACTCTCATGTGTATGAGAGATTATAGTTGAATCTCATGAGATGGATTAAGGGCATGCATTTGAATTTATTCTATTTGAAGTTATAATGAGATAAAATATGGCAGTTGATTTCAGCCCAACTGAAATATGTAGTGTAGATTTGAATAATGTGGCCACTTCACAGGATTCAAAATTCCATAACTGCAAATTGATTCTTCTTGACTAGAGATGAAATACCTAGGTGGAATGGATAGACTCTTCAGAAGAAAATTTTAGGGTAGATATAAGGGGGAAAATGACTTTCTAGTGGCTGCCCCAAAGGGATGATGTGAGGAGATAGAAGCTTCTCTTTTATCATGAACTTTTAAGCAGAATCTGGATGCTCTCTTGTTGGGTTTCTTGTAAGGGAGATTCTTGGCCAAGACTGTAATATGGGGCATCAGAGGTACCTTAAAACTGTAGTTTTATGGACTATTAAGTATAAATATGTATAAACTCTTAGGTATTAGCCTCTATTCCTGGAATTTTCCTCCCATGTGCCCTGAAAACTCTCCTTCCTGACCTCTACCTCCTGGTGCCCATGATTTCTTTAAAGTCTCTACTTAAGCAAAAAAAAAAGTCCCAATCTCCCTTAATATTAATATATTCCCATAGAGATTACCTCTATTTTAACCTGAATAGTTATGGAGAGATTGTCTCTTCCCATTAAAATCTGAGTTTTTTGAGATCAGCGACTGTAACGTTTTCCCTTTCTTTGAATCTCCCAAGTGCTTAGTGTAGCTCTAGACATCTAGGAAGCCCTTAATAAATGCTTGTTGAGTGAACTATTCAATTATGATCACAACTGTATACTTAAAGAAGAGGACTATTTCATTTTAAGAACTATTCAACAACAGAGATTGCAGGAGAAAGAAACCCTCCTTTAGATAAATTTGCTTTCCTGAGAAAGAAATTCTCATTTATTCAGACATTCTAAACTGGGTTAACTCCAAAACACAAATGACTAGAAATTTAATTATCCAGAAAACTCAATTCTCTTCACATTATAGTCAATTTTACTCTAAGGTCAGACCTCCCAGAAAGCAAGATTTTGTGCTGAGACAGAAGAATAATAGAATATTTGTACTGAAGAGCTCATAAAAGTTATCTAATTTAGTTGGTGGATTGAGTCAGGAGACTCTTTTCCTGAGTTCAAATCCTGCCTCAAATATTTACTAACTGTGTGACTCTGGGCATGTCATTTAACCCTGATTGCCTCAGTTTCTTCATCTATAAAATGAGCTAGAGAAGGAAATGACAAATCAATTTAGTACTTTGCTAAGAAAATCCCAAGTGTACGCATGATGAGTCAAACATGACTGAAACATGACTGAATAACAAAACTTCATTTTTATAAGTGAGATTGAAGATAAGTAAAGAAAAATAATTTAATATAGGTTATAGATCATAGAGTTATGTATCTAGGAAGGACCTTGGAGATCATCCAGTGCTGCCGTAATTTACACATGAGGAAACTATGGTCCAGAACCTTTTGATAATTGTCACATACCTAGTAACTTGTACCCTAAAGTATTTAAAATAGACTTACTTAATTATAATTTTGTCTTTGGAAAATTGTCTCATAAGAAACCTTGAAAGAGGCCACTGGAAGGACTGGCAACTTAGTATAGAAAAACCCAGAATGTAATTTTTGTTTTTTCAAATTATGCCCGAGTTACTTGTGTTCTTGTGGAGGTAAATATGAATAACTACTTCCTAGTAATTTATGCTACATGAAAATGGACTCTAACTCTCTTGGTTGGGGGCATATCCACCAACCACTGTAACTTATCTATACATCTTAGTACAGTTGGGAATGGTTTTCTTTCTGTCCCACAGGAACTGAATACTTTGATGAACCATCCCATGCTCCCCTTGCCATTTACACCTTCACTGATCTCCCTCTATAGATAATGCTACAGAATGCAGAGAGGACATGACCAGAATAACAATCCATGATAATACTGTTCAGCGTCTTAAAAAAGACTCTGGGAAACAACATAGGGTTCTGCTGTTGTCAACCACTCCTCTCTTAAGTGATTTCACTCTGCCATTCTCCATGTTAACTTTTGTGCCTTCAGAATCTACCTTCCTTCTCACCCTTTCTAGATGTAGTTTTCTAGAATCCTTATCCTCCCTAAAGGAGAGAATTTGGTCTATTGTTGTTACAGTGAACAGAAACCCAGTAAGAGGGAATGCCACATCCCAAGCTTATAGGGGTGGTTAAAACTGGAATCTGGATTCAAATGCTAGCCTTTCAGCTATGTTTATAAATCTGGAGGTCTCTCCTCTAAACCACACATCCTCAGCTACTTGAGCCATTGCTCCTTTCCCCACACTTTGTGGCATTTATAAAAATAACAAAACCAAGGAGGGTTGATTCATTTTGTAAGTCTTCTTCACATGACAAAAATAATTACTCTAAGAGTCCTCTAAAGACAGAATTACTTTTGCATTTTATATTAGACTACCAAAAAAACCCTTGCAAAAATAATATTTTTATTACATGCATTAGGTTTCTCTAACTTGAATTTTTATAAATTTATTTTACTAATTCACTTATGAATTTGCTTCATGTGTGACCTGTGGCTATATTAGTTGTCCATATATATTTATAGATGAAAACCTTTTAGCATCATATTTCTTATATAAAGTTAAAATCATAATATGGCTATCACTTGACAA
Organism: Macrotis lagotis; assembly: GCF_037893015.1. Classification (NCBI taxonomy): domain Eukaryota; kingdom Metazoa; phylum Chordata; class Mammalia; order Peramelemorphia; family Peramelidae; genus Macrotis; species Macrotis lagotis. The sequence goes on from NC_133659.1 coordinate 57,009,687, forward strand.
AGATTTTATTCTGAGGATCATTGGATCATTGGGCAGACATTGAAAATCATTAAATACAACTACCCCATTTTAGAGGTGAAGTAATGTAGGCCTAGAAGGGTGAAATAATTTATGCAAAGTCACATAGCAAGTGGCAGAACTGACACATGATCCCCTAGCTCTCTGAATCTCTGTAAATTTATCTTTCAAATGTACAATTGTATCTCTTGAAACTAAACTTTTTTTATTCACCAGTATTTTCATAACATGTATCTGAAAGTGCTCAACCGAAAAGTTAATTGAATTTATTCTAATAATAGTCTGTTGCTTTTGTTAATGTATATATGTGATCATGTAAAAGTCATGTGAATTTGCTTTGCAAATAGCTTTAAAAGATGATAGACAACAATAGTCATGTTTCTGTGCTTTCTGTTAGGAAATATTCCTAGGCTCTGATTCTTGGTCATCATTTTTCTCCCTCTAGGTCATTTCACTGGAATGTCAATCTTTGGCAACCTCTCTCTGTAGATGATGCTCAGTTTTCTAACTCCCTGAATTCTGAAAGCCTCTCTTAGGCAGTGCACCAAGTCATTTCACTTCAATAACTTTCAAAGATATCAGCAGGGTTTTTTCCCCAATTCTACTGATCAGTGGTTGAAATGATTAACTATGAGAGTATTTTATGCCATCTTACTGTAAGACATAGGAAATGAGATTGAGAGAGGTTGTGATTTGTCTAATGTACTTCATTGATTCAAATCAAATCAATATAATTGAATTTGACATTTTTGTTGTATCTACTATGAGCAAATCCCTATACCAGAGTTTGAGGATACAAAGACACAAATAAAAATTGTACTGCCCTCAAGAAGCCAACACTCTAATGTGATGTAACAGACAAACATATAAACAAAAACAGAAGTATTTCATTTCATAAAGAATGAAGAGAGGAAAAGAGAGTGAAAGAAATAATAGAATATAGTAGAATACTAATATTCTAACAATTAGGGCAATTAGGAAAGTCCTCAGGCAGGATGGGGTAATTGAGATGTGTACTTTGAAAGAGTTCAAGGATTCTTCTAGTTGGAGAATACTGATATTTTCCAGTCAAGACTTGAACCCACATTTTCTGGTTCTAAGACTAATAAATATACAATTATACTTTCCTTACTTCTGATTCCATTCAGGAAATTCTTTCAGAATCATAGCAGGTTTGACAAACTTCACAGTACAATATGGTGCTTTCCTTGCAAAATACATACTTCTTCTGTTAAGCTACCAAAATAAGAAGGAAAAAAAATTCAGCATGAAGGCACTCTTGGATCTCTGAAACAATACAAGGTCTTGTGCAAATTCACTGGAGCCTTCATTCTATTGTGCCAATGATATTTAAAACCAGATGCAGACTTTCTCTGTCTCCTTGCAGTAAGATTTCCTGTCAACAGTCATTGTTTCTAGGAGACACTGAAGGCAAGGCTGTCTCCATGTCCTGTAATTAAAATAAGTGAAAACAAAACCAAACCAAAAATCCTTGTGAAGTTAACACTTTTATTGCACAGGCATCTCCTGCTGTCAGAAGAAAAGAACTGAAAGAAACTTGGGTGAACAGAGAAAAAAAAATCATTGTTTTGTCACGTCTTCTACTAGCTAACTCTGTGATCTAAGGCAGCTTGTCTCACTTCTCTGTTTACTTCTTGGCAATAGATTTTAGGAAGGAAAATCCCAAGCTAAAGAGTGCCCAGAAGAGGGTCCTCAGCATGATAAAGGACATCATGATCATACCATATAATGTTAAAGAGATTATGGTTTTTTTATCCTGGAGAGAAAAACAAGTGCAAATGAAGTGTAAATTTAGAAATGTACCAGTAAATGTTTAGCAATATCTCTATAAGGGGGAAAAAAAGTATTGCAGGATACACTTTAAGTTTAAAATTGCAATATTAAGATTAGAGTTTCTTCAACTAAGCAATCAGCAAATCAATAAATAAAGTCCTGCTTTGTAGTTTTGCTGGTTTCCAAGGTGTTAACACCTAACATTTCCACTGAAAATTTAACAATTGAGACAGTTCACTTTAGACACCTGAGGATATAATCGTTCTCATCTATATGAAGGACTGAATAAGAGAGATTTAATTTATTCTACTTGTTCATTAAGGGAAGAACTAGTGCAACAGGCATAAAATGCAGTAAAGCAGATTTTGGCTCACTAGATGGAGTACAGATAGAGGATGCTAAGTCAGGAATATCTGAGTTCAAATCTAGTCTTGGACACTTCTTAGATGTGTAACCCAAAGTTAGTCACATAACCTGTGTCTTACTTAGTTTTCTCATCTGTAAAATAGGTATAATAATAGACCTACCTCCCATTGATGTAATGAGGATAAAATGAAATATTTGTAAAGTGTTTTGCAAAGCTTGCTACACTGTATAAATGGTTATATCTTTTATTAGAGCTGAAAATTAAATGAATAGTCTCATGGAAAGAAGAGGTCTCCCTAACTGTCTTTAACCAGAGGCTGATTGATTTCTAGGATCAGATGTCATGGAGGGGTTATTCAGTCAGCTCTAAGTTAGAATAAATGGCCCTTTTCACCCTGAGGTTCTTGGCTTTGATTCCATTATCTGTAAAAAAATAAGGGTTGATGTCAGATATTTGGATAAGGAGTTTTTTTCCCAATTCACAAACTTTTAATCATAGAAGTTACTTCTTAAAATCTATAAATTTGAGGAATGATTAATTTTCCTCCTATGTATTTTTTCTCCTCTATATCTTTGAGTCAATTTTCCAATGACACAATAAGAAATAATAGGAGAAAGAGAGAAAGGCCTTTGGCAGAATGAATGAATCTCAGTGCAAGGTTATGGATAAGACAAGGATAAGAGTACCTTACAATTGGTGAGCATGAATGTGTTAGATCAATATTATTGGAAGACATCTCCAGATCAGTGAAACCATTTGAATATTTGAGTGTAAAGGAATCTTGGTATATGAACTATGTATTTATCAACAGGTGCACAAAGTCAGTTACTGAATCTTGATTGATTCAATGTGACATATATAAATATCTACACATACATATGTATGTGTATATATACATATATATAGCACATATACATAGAAATATATGTACTCACACACATATTATTCTTAACATTTCCAGCCTGTCTCTTTTCCAGAAGATTTTAAGGAAGGGGATGCTTATCAATTGGGGAACGGCTAAACAAATTGTAGTATATGAATGTTATGAAGCTCTATTGTTCTGTAAGAAACCATAAGTAGGCAGACTTCAAAAAAAGCCTGGAAAGACTTGCATGAAATGAGGCTGAGTAAAGAGAGTAGAGACAAGAGAACATTGTATGTATTAGCAGCAACAGGTCAACTGCGATGGACTTTGCTCCTCTCAGCAGTACAGTGATCAAGAACAATTTTAAAGAACTGTGATGAAAAAAAAATTTCAAAAAAATTGTGATGGAAAATTACCATCCACAACTAGAGAAAAAAATCATGGAATCTGAATGAAAACTAAAACATACTATTTTCTTTTTTTAAAACATGATTTATGCTTTTATTCTTTCTCATGAATTTTCCCTTTAGTTCTGATTTTTCTTTCACAACATGACTACTAAGAAAATATGTTGAACATGATGCTGCCTATATAAGATTACTCTATAGCATGGGGAAAGGGGAGGAAAGAGAGGAAGGTAGGAAAATGTGGAAGTCAAAACCTTACAAAAATATGAATTTGAAAAAAAAAATTTAAAAAAACAAAAAGAAAATATATTTACCTTTATACCAGAGTGACCTTTATCAAGTCAGCTTCTCAGACACTCAGTTTCAGCAGCAGTATAGTGAGTTACATTAAATTATTTTCTTTTCTCCATCTCTGTTTCCCTCTTCCCTAGCTTTTTTTCCTTCCTTGTCCAATTCTCCCTTCCCTCCACTCTTTCCTTCCTTCCTTCTTTTTTTATTTTGCCTTTCCTTCTTCCTTCCCTCATCTCTCTCACTTTCATGCTTTCCTACCTTTTTTTCCCCCTCTCCTTATACTTCTCATTTTAAGAACTTAGTGGTTTCCTGTTCATTTTGGGGGGTAGCAATTGGAGTCAAATGACTTGCACAGTTTCACATAGCTAGTAAGTGTCAAGTTTTTGAAGCTGGATTTGAACTCAGGTCCTTCTGATGCCTGGATGGGTACTCTATCCACTGTGCCACCTAGCTGCCACTAGAAGTTCAATTTTTTTCAAGATCAAGTACATTCCTTCTTTTTCCATTGAAAATTTCTGGACTAGTTCACCTTTCAGAGATTTCTCCCATCTCTTAATTCCTGATTTAGTCTTCACTACTTTATACTACATCACAATGACTTCTTATATTACATATCTAAATTATTGATTATATATATATGAATAAAGTGATTTATATATAAAGTGATTTTATATCTATAAAGTGATAATATATCTAAACTAGAAATTATTAAAAATTATTTTATACATATAAATAATATCCTTCTAAATAGAGGGTGAGACCTGAAGACTAAAAACAGGATCTTCTATTTTTCTTGTTTTGATCAAGTTCTAGAAATATAATATAGACCGAATAATTGTTGATTGACTGATATCTGCATTTCCATTGTTCTGTAGCTCATATATCACTCCAGACTCATTCCCCAAATTAGCATTTCTAAAAAATCCCTTTACATTCACATACAAATTTTCAAGAACCATAGAATGATAGGATTAATTTGGATCTTCAAGATCCAATTAATTTTATTAATAAAGAAAACTAAGGCCCCTGATTTGATCAAATTCAGGTAAGTAGTTTGTGGCAAAACAAAGACAGGAATGTAACACCCTAACTATCCTTATAGTACTCTTTTTTTCTTTCTTTTATGAACAAAGAACAAATATCAGAACAGATTTTTGTTGGAAGATCCATGTGCTTTTTTCCCATGGACTACATCTCCTAGAAGGTTTTGGCATTAAAAGTGGTAGTCTTGAAAGTGATTTCAAGGACATAGTGCTCTTGAAAATGATCATAGACCTAAATCTGGAAGGGACCTCAGGAACTATGTAATCCCTCATTTAACACATGGGGAAATTAAGTCCTAGATAAGCTAAATGCCTTATCTAAAGCCATACAGGGAGCAAGTTTCACAGGTGGGACTAAATACATGTAACATGACTTACAAGGACATTTTTCTTTTCATTGTACCCTTCATCATGAGAAGAATAGATGGGGAAAATAGAGTATATTGTGACTATGGACATGATTATTTCCTTCAAGACATGAAAAGGACTCAGCCACCCATGAAATTTACTCAAACTCTAACATTGAAAGTAGAATTTTCTGGGGCTTGCTGTATAGTTGAGATGGTGAGCAAGCAGAGAAAAGTCTGGGAAAGATGATGGGTTGAAGTTTCTTCTGAGTTTGATCTAAGGTCAAGAATTCCAGTCACTAGGCAATATTGACTTTTGTGAGTGACTAAATCACAATCTCCATGTACTTATGGGGATTCCTTTTTCTTTCACCATTCTTTGGAAATCAATGAAAATAAAGCATCATTCAGAAAGTAGGACAGAAATTGATATGGTTGTACTTCTATATTCCTAAATTAAAAAGGTGGAGCAATGTGTGGGTTAGAAAAGGTGTGAACCATAGTAACTGCTGTCCATGGTTCTGAACACTCAGACATATATGCAAATACCATTGAGCTGAACTTATACTGGGTATAAGGGCATTTTATTCTAATAACACTAAAATTGCCTGTGAATTTGATGACCCTGTGGCTATGACTATATAAACACACACAAATATATTTAAAGAAATATTTTTAAAAATCAGAAAAATATTGGAAAAATATTTTTAAAAGATTAAAATCTTCAAATATCACTTTTAAATTTTGATGAGCAACTGAAGGAAGAGCAGTTATTTGTGGAACTGCTTGCTTTCCTCCTGTTTTCAGATGAACCACTGGGAAAAAAATAGAATGCACCTATCATTGTAATCCTCTCACCTGAGTTTGTGTGTGCACACATGTTCTTTGTGAAGCCTATGTAACTGTCTGTATAACTGACAATTCACAGGATGAGGATCTGTTTATCCAGGGACTTCCAGCTACCCTGGCTCCTGTGGTTCTCATTAGCAGTAGAGGCTGAGGCCTGCTTTCTCTGTCTCAGTACAGCTTGCCTACTGTCAGGCCTTATCAAGATCTTCTCTGCTCAAGTTCATGGGCAGTCATTATTTTAGAACCTGGGATGCCAACACAGTAGATTTTATGTGATTAGCTGCTGAGATAAACGTTAATTAGTTTTCAATTTCCATAAAGTATCCCACTGACAGAAAGATTTGTTAAATCAGTTAATGGCTATAGATTATCATTCCAAAATTAAGGAAAGTAAAGGAGAAGCTATGGAAGCTGGGGAAGAGCAAGGGTAGATGAAGAAGGGCACAGACAATATTCTCCTAAAATATATACATATGTAGATTTGGTGTAGTAATCATAGAATACTCGCAGACTATGATTTCTTGAGATTGTTATCCCTTTTTAGAGATTTATTGTGGCTCTGAAAAAGACAAAGTGTCTGGGAAAGAGAGCCCAGGGAAATGGTGGATAAAGGATAATTAGAAAAATGCCCTTCTCTTTAAAACAAGCAAAAACTCCAACTGAACAAAAAGTTAAATTGGCTAAACTGTTTTATTATTTATTTGGATCATCAAAGAAACCAGAAAAATATCTGAGAATAACATCCTACTTAAAAAAGGGCTTTGAAGACTTGTGGTGAGAATTCTTTATTATTATTTGGATGTTTGATGTTTAGGTGGTTTAATATTTCATTTAAGAGAAAAAAGTATAATCAGGAACTCATGATTAGATAGGATTGTTCTTCAGAGGTAGTGAGATGGTATCTTGAAACCTTGTCTTGCTGTAGCCTGTCTTTTTTTTAATGCAAAGAATAAAAAACAAATGATGCAGTTAGAGGTGGATTGACAATGACATTTCATTAATGGTTTGAATAAAGCAATTTCTCCCCTTTTCACAATATAGGCAACCATAGCAGAAAGAGAGCTTCATTTATAATCTGATTCAGAAACATCCATTAAAAATCAGTAAATATAAATGCATGCATGCATGCATACATATGTATATAACTAATTCAGGAGGGATTTTGTGAAAGAAAAGATATATATGTATACATATGCAGATACACATATTTTAAAAGATTCATATATACATAAAATGTGTATTATGTACACACTCATTTGTGTATATACATATGTGCATCTAGACAGACATGCTCATATATAGACATGGGCATGCATATATTCATGTATGTATGTAAATGCATATATTTGCACAAAGCCCATGCATTTACATACACAAAAATGAACTTTCCCACATATATAAACATGTATGTATATTGGGTATGGATATATTTGTTTGGATACACACCTATATGTATATGTTTATATACACACATATATGTATATATTTCCTTTCAAGAAAATTCTTCCATTTCTTGCTTGGTTTTTTTACTGCAAATTGTGAAGGTCATGTGTTACATACTAAGTCAATACTTTTAGAAGTATTCACTGAAAGATATAAAGGAATCTCATTAGACTATTCTGGTATTCACTGGAGCTTTATTTAGAAGCTAGAAAGGCAGAGGGCAGCTAGGTGGTGAAGTGGATAGAGCACTGGCCCTGGAGTCATGAGTCCCTGAGTTTAAATCTGGCTTCAGACACTTAATAATTGCCTAGCTGTGTTACCTTGGGCAAGTCACTTAACTCCATTGCCTTAAGTAAATAAAAAATAATCATTAGAAGGTACAAAGGCAAAGGTGAATTCCATAAGTCCATAAATATGTAATACCAAGCCATCATATCCGGGTGATTCATGTGCAAACCCCACTTTGTCCTGAATGAACTGGAAATGAAATATGTTGGCACATTTAAATGCCAGACACATCATCATCATCATCATCATCACCATTATTTTTTAATTTTTTTCTTCCTTCTGAATAATTTGGATATTTCAGACCATTAGAAGCTTGGGGAAAAAACAGTGAAAATTCTCAGACTTTAAGGATTAAATGTTTTGCTTGAGGAACATTAATGAGGCCAGTGTCATTAGATTTAATAGTACCTGGAGGTGGGGTGTAAGGCATAAGAAGACTGGAAAGGTGAGAAAAGGATTCAGGTTATGAAGGACTTTGAAAGGCAAACAGTTTATATTTTATCTTAGGTGTCAGGGCGATTTCTGAGTGAGAGGGAGGAACAGAATAGTCAAACCTGGGCTTTAGAAAGATCATTTTGACAGCTGAATGAAGGATGACATGGAAGAGAGAAGACTTGTGGCAGACAGTCTAATCAGGTGGCTACTACTAAAATGAGAATGTGCACCATCGCAGTGGCAGCATCAGAAGAGAGAAGGGAACAAATATAAGACATGTTCCCAAGGTAAAAACAAGTCCTGGCAACAAATTTATAGTGGGGAGAGGAGGGGGTTTGAGAGTGACTAATTGAGGATGATACCTGGGTTGTGAACCTAAGGGAGTGGGAGGATTTTAGTGTCTTCAGTAGTAATAGGGAAGTAATATGGGGGGAGATTTTTGGGGGAAAGAATGAGTTCTGCTTTGGAAATTATACTGTTTGTCCTTTGTTTTTGAAGACTATGAACATCATAGGTGATATCTTTACATACTTGACTTGGATTTTCACAGAGTTTCACAAAGTTATCAGTCTCACTTTCTCTTCCTGAGTCATCACATTCTAGTGGTAGGACAAAAGTCTAGACTGATGATGGAACAGAATACAGTGGATGATCTTGGCATCTTTGATGTCTGGCCATGCTATAAGGACTTCACAGTACCTGTGTCAACAGCCTTCATGTCCACTGGAACTAATTGTTTTCACCACCTATTATTCCCTTTGGACATGATGAATTTAAGCTATCTACACAGTAATATCAAGCTCAAACAGAAACAGATCCCTGCTGGCAACATAATGACTTAGAAAACCACAAATTAACATTATCAAGGTTGTATTATATTTGTATTTATCTTGTTAAACATTTCCCAATTACATTTTAATTTGATTGAGGCTACACTTAGGAGTTTGCCCATGTAACTCAGATATGAATCACTAGTTGACACCTCTGTCTGAAATATCCAATTTGAAATATCTAAAAGACAATGAGAAATGCCAGGTTGTAGATCAACAGAGAATTTGTGACTGGATAAAAAGGTTTGAGAATTATCAGCAGAGAGATGATAATTGAATTCACAGAAGCTGCTAGGGCTCAAATCCTTACTTTTCTACTCACTACCCATGTAAGTATGTCTTACTTAAGCACAAAAATCAAACTTCTCAGGATCTCAGTTTTACAGGAAGAAGCAAGTGCCCATTTGGATCCATTTTAATTGATTTCTCATCTTTGGCACCAAAGATGATTTCTCATCTTTGTGCTAACAGAATGTGACTTCAATTAAAATGAAGTAATTAGATGATGAGGCAACATGTTGTAGTGGTAATAATGTTGACCTTGGAATTAAATTCCATTCCTGGCACTTAATAGATATGTGAAATGTGACTCAGCTCAACTTTCAAAGCCTTAGTTTTCTCATCTGCAAAACCATAATAATAGTATCTATTCTCCCTAATTCATAGAATTATGTGAGACTCTGTTTTGCTTGATAAATTGACTACTGCCTACAGACTTAAAGAGTATTACAGAAGAAATATACTGATCAAATACAGAGCAATATATCCCATTTTATCTCACTTAGGAAATGTTGTGGCTTAATTTAAGAATTCCAGGGCCATGAGGATTGGGAAAAGGGAAGATGGGGGAAAAGGATATTTAGCCCTGGATGTTGGAGAAGAATGGAATAATGGATAGAACATGGGGTATAGAAACATAGCCAACCTCTGATACCTCCTAACTTTTGATCCTGAAAAAAAATCACTTAACTTTCTATGACTCAAAATTCTTAATCTGCAAAGTGAGAAAGTCCTATGTAGGGCTCTAAGATTTAATATGAAATGATCCTATCATCCTATTGGTGAGATCAAGATATAACCATACCTCCAAAGGGTTCAGACTCCAAGAGTTCCACATCTTAGATTAGATCTTCAGGTCATGAATGAACTTCAATGGAAAGAGAAAGGAGATATTCAGGGATAGTCTAAGTTCAAATCTTAGATCTGCTGTTTAACATCATGTGATGTTGAACAAGTCAATGTCATTGAACATCATTTTTCTCTTCTATAAAATGAAGACATTGAGCTAGATAATTTCTAAATAGTTTTACCAAGCATGTTATGCAAAACTTATTCAGTTCAAGATAGATTCACTCAAGTTTCACTCAATAATTCTGAAGGTCAAGGATTTACAGGAAAAATCAAGTTTCCATTTAGAAGTATTTCAATTGAATTCTTACCTTAGGTGCTAAATAGAATGTGGAATCAATTAACAAGGAAAGTTTCTAGCATGTATGGATCTTAAGTAAAATAAAATTTCATTAAAAATAAGAGCAAAAATTAAGTAGGAGACATGTCTAGATGATTGTTAGCCAGTCATAAGAAAAACATGACCCAAATATCTGAGGCAAGTTTTTTTATTAGTATCGACTCAAATGAGACCAATCTATAAGGTGCTTTTCAAGACTGAAGTATCAGTATGTATTCCAGATGTGATATCTTAGAGTAAGAATATTGTAAAACTCCTTGAATTTGGACTTATAAGATGTTGGCTAAAGCCCTAGATTTGCTACTTTATACATGTGTGAGATTGGGCAGGTCATTTAACATTTCTAGACCTGTTTCCACTGATAAAATGAAGGATCAGACTATATTTTCTCACCATTTTGCCTATTTTTCTCTAAATGGCATTGGCTCCTCATTACCCTAGGATGAAATATAAACCCTTTATGACATTTGAGCCAGACACAACCTGGTACCACCCTGATGATGCTTGTCTTTCTTTCTCAAAGAAGACCATGACAGCAGGGAGGTGTTGCTACGACATGCACCTGAATTGGATTTTGAGTGAGAGGGTGCTGTGCTAAATCTTTAGCCTCATTCTCTCTTCCTGAGTCCAGTGATCAATAAGAATCAGGAAGACTGGAGATAATACGGAATGCAAGGCAATCAGGGTTAAATGACTTTCATTTAAGGTCACATTCATAGTAAGTGTCTGAATCTGAATTTGAACTCAGGTCCTCCTAACTTCAGGGTTAGCACTCTACCCACTGCTCCATCTAACTAACCAACCTTCCTTTTCAGTCTTATTACATATTATTACTCTCTACAATCTTGAGACCAATCAAATAATAATGTTTTTTCATCCTTCGTACTCAAAGAAGATCAATGACATCATAATGTTGGAGTCAGAAGACTCTACCACAGATTAGGCACAAATGGTCCATTTGAACATTTAGGACAGAGATGTCTCTAGTTTCATGCAGTTCACATTTCCTGTGCCACTACAATTTTACTTTTACCATGCAGGCTGTCCTATGCCAGTGTCTCACAATCAATACTGAATTTCTTCAGAAAGACATTGAGACTGTCATTGCATCACTTTTTCTGACCTGCACATAAGCACTTACCCTGTGTGAGTTCTCCATAAAATAGTCTTTAAGATAAACATATATTTGGCATTCGGGCAATGTGGCCGGCCTATTGGCGTTGTGCTCTCTGCAATAAATTGAAAGTCTGACACTTTAGTTCAAGAGAGAACTTAAATGTCTGGTACCATATCGAACTACCTATGGACCAGTCAAATAACAATAACAATAATGGTTAAAAATTTTAGAGTGATTTAGGTTTGTAAAGCACTTTTTGTGTTATATCATTTGGTTCTTACATATATCTCACATAAGGCATTTTTTCTCACATCTCAGTTCCTTTGGATTGCCTGCTTCCCATGTCTAGAATATATTCTTACCCTGTCTCTGCCCTTAGTTTCCCTCAAATCTTCACTCAAGAGCCATATTCTGGTGGGACATTTCCATCTGCCTGGTCCCCTAACCCCCCCACCCCTGCCACACACACACACATACTAAGATCATTTTTACTTTCATTTATGTACATTTTGTCTCCCCTGGTAGATTATCATATTCTTTGGTGCAAGGACTATTTTACATTTTTCTGTTATCCCTACTACCTACATAAGGGTCTGCATATGTAAGCATTTAGTATATATTTTCTGATTGAATATCACATTGACCCTGTACACACTCTCCCAATCTATACATTGACTGTTAGATTGGGTCCATAGAACATTGATAGCCACATCTCTGTTCTAGGTGGGAGGAGTAACCCTGAGAGGCAAGAGGGATGCTCTATCAGTGTGCTCCTGTTAGAAATTATTAGCTAACTTCATCCATAGCTTCCTTTCCAAAGATTTTATTTATTTTGAGTTTTACAATTTTTCCCCTAACCTTGCTTCCCTCCCCCCATTACCCCACAGAAGGAACTTTGCCAGTCTAGACATTGTTTCCATGGTATACATTGATCCAAATAGAATGTGATGAGAGAGAAATCACATCTTTAAAGGAAGAAAAATAAGATAACTTTTTTTCCCCAAATTGAAGGTAATAGTCTTTGGTCTTTGTCCAAACTCCACAATTCTTGCTTTCTCTGGATACAGATGGTGTTCTCCATCACAGATAATCCAAAACTGTCCCTGATTGTTGCACTAATGGAATGAGCAAGTTCAATAAGGTTGATCATCACCCCCATGTTGTTGTTAGGGTGTACAGTGTTCTTCTGGTTCTACTCATCTTGTTAAGCATCAGTTCATGCAAACTCCTCCAGGCTTCCCTGGATTCCCATCCCTTCTGGTTTCTAATAGAACAATAGTGCTCCATCATATCCTTATACCAAAGTTTGTTAAGCCATTCCCAATTGATGGACATTTACTTGATTTCCAGTTCTTTGTCACCACAAAGAGGGCTGCTATAAAAATTTTTATACAAGTGATGTTTTTATGCTTTTACATCATCTCTTCAGTGTACAGACCCAGTAATAGTATTGCTGGATCAAAGGGTATGAACATTTTTGTTGCCCTTTGGCACAATTCCAAATTTCTCTCCAGAAAGGCTGGATGAGTTCACAGCTCCTCCAACAATGTATTAGTGTCCCAGATTCCCCACATCCCTTCCAACATTGATCATTGTCCTTTCTGGTCATATTGGCCAGTCTGAGAGGTGTGAGGTGGTATCTCAGAGATGCTTTAATTTGCATTTCTCTAATAAGTAATGATTTAGAGCAATTTTTCATGTGGCTATGGATTGCTTTGATTTGCTCATTTGTAAATTGCCTTTGCATATCCTTTGTCCATTTGTCAATTGGGGAATGGCTTATTTTTTTTAAAAATTTGACTCAATTCTCTGTATATTTTAGAAATGAGTCCTTTGTCAGAAATACTAGTTGTAAAGATGGTTTCCCAGTTTACTACATTTCTTTTGATCTTGGTTACAGTGGTTTTGTCTGTGCAAAAGCTTTTTAATTTAATGTAATCAAAATCATCTAGTTTGTTTTTGGTGATGTTGTCCATCTCTTCCTTGGTTCCAGATCTGACAGGTAAACTATTCCTTGATCTTCTAGTTTGCTTATAGTATTGTTTTTTATGTCTAAATCCTGTGTTCATTTGGATCTTATCTTGGTATGTGGTATGAGGTGTTGGTCTAATCTAAGTTTCTTTCATACTAACTTCCAATTTTCCCAGCAGTTTTTATCGAAAAGAGAGTTTTTGTCCCAATAGCTGTACTCTTTGGGTTTATCAAATGGCAGAATACTATAATCATTTCCTGCTATTGTACCTAGTCTATTCCACTGGTACACCACTCTATTTCTTAGCCAAGACCAGACATTTTTGATGACTGATGCTTTGTAATATAATTTTAGATCTGGTAGGGCTAAATCACCTTCTTTTGTACTTTTTTTCATTGAATCCCTGGAAATTCTTCAAGTTTTATTTCTCCATATGAATTTACTCACAACTTTTACTAACTCATTATAGAAATTTTTTTGAATTTTGATTGGCAGGGCACTAAACAAGTAGCTTAGTTTTGGTGGAATTGTCATTTTTATTATATTAGCTCAACCTATCCATGAGCAGTTGATGTTTGCCAAGTTATTTAAATCTGATTTTATTTTTGTGAGAGGAGTTTTGTACTTGTTTTCAAAAAGTTTCTGAGTCTGCCTTGGCAGGTATACTCCCAGGTATTTTATATTGTCTGAGGTTACTTTGAATGGGATTTCTCTTTTTAGTTCTTCCTGCTGTATCTTGCTAGTCATATATAGAAAAGTTGAGGATTTATGAGGATTTATTTTATATCCTGTGACTTTGCTAAAGTTGCTGCTTGTTTCCAGTAGTTTTTTAGATGATTCTTTGGGATTTTCTAGGTATACCATCATGTTATCTGGAGAGTGAGAGTTTTGTCTCTTCTTTCCCAATTGTAATTCCTTCAATTTCTTTTGCTTCTTTTATTGCTGAAGCTAACATTTCTTTTTTTTTCTTTTTAAAGATTTTATTTGAGTTTTACAATTTTTCTCCCAATGTTACTTCCCTCCCCCATCACACCCCCCACAGAAAGCAATCTGTCAGTCTTTATTTGGTTTCCTTGTTGTACATTGATCCAAATTGAGTGTGATGAGAAAGAAATCATATACTTAAGGAAGAAACAAAAAGTATAGGAGATAACAAGATCAGACAATAAGATATCTGGTTTTATTTCTAAATTAAAGGGAATAGTCCTTGAACTTTGTTCAAACTCCAAGGCTCTTTATCTAGATACAGATGGTATTCTCCATTGCAGACAGCCCAAAATTGTCCCTGGTTGTTGCACTGATGGAACAAGCAAGTCCATCAAGGTTGAACATCACCTCCATGTTGCTGTTAGGGTATACAGTGTTTTTCTGGTTCTGCTCATTTCACTCAGCACCAGTTCATGCAAATACCTCCAGGCTTCCCTGAATTCCCATCCCTGCTGGTTTCTAATAGAACAATATTGTTCCATTACATACATATACCACAGTTTACTAAGCCATTCCCCAATTGAAGGACATTTACTTGATTTCCAATTCTCTGCCATCACAAACAGGGCTGCTATGAATATTTTTGTACAAGTGATATTTTTACCCTTTTCCATCATCTCTTCAGGGTATAGACCCATTAGTGGTATTGCTGGATCAAAGGGTATGCTCATTTTTGTTGCCCTTTGGGCATAGTTCCAAATTTCTCTCAGCTCCACCAACAGTGTAAAAGTGTCCCAGAATTCCCACAACCCTACCAGCAACAATCATTTTCCTTTCTGGTCATATTGGCCAGTCTGAGTGGTGTAAGGTGGTACATCAGAGAAGCTTTGATTTGAATTTCTCTAATAATTAATGATTTAGAGCAATTTTTCAAGTGGCTATGGATTGCTTTGATCTCCTCATCTGTAAATTGCCTTTGCATATCCTTCCTCCATTTGTCAATTGGGGAATGGCTTTTTTTAAAAAAAATATGACTCAGTTCTCTGTATATTTTAGAAATGAGTCCTTTGTCAGAATCATTAGTTGAAAAGATTGTTTCCCAATTTACTACATTTCTTTTGATCTTGGTTACAGAGGTTTTATCTATGCAAAAGTTTTTAATTTAATGTAATTAAAATTATCTAGTTTGTTTTTAGTGATGTTTTCCATTTCTTCCTTAGTCATAAACTGCTTCCCTTTCCATAGATATGACAAGTAAACTAGTCCTTGATCTTCTAATTTGCTTATAATTTTGTTTTTTATGTATAAATCCTGTAACCATTTGGATATCATCTTGGTAAAGGACGTGAGGTGTTGGTCTAATCTAAGTTTCTTCCATACTAACTTCCAATTTTCCCCAGCAGTTTTTATCAAAGAGGGAGTTTTTATCCCAATAGCTAGACTCTTTGGGTTTATTAAACAGCAGATTGCTATAATCATTTCCTGCTGTTGCTTCTAGTCTATTCCACTGGTCCACCATTGTATTTCTTAGCCAATACCAAACAGGTTTTTTTCTCAATTTCATTTATTCATTCATTCATTTATTTATTCTTATTTTGTACTATTATTATTATTATTATTATTATTATTTTCTTTTATGTCTTTTTTGGGTTTTGCAGGGCAATGGGGTTGGGGTGGCTTGTGCGGGGTCACACAGCTGGCTGATTGTTGGGTGTCTGGGTCCGGATTTGGGCTTGGGTACTCCTGGCTCCAGGGCTGGTGCTCCATCTACTGTGCAACCTGGTCATACCAAACAGTTTTGAAGACTGAAGCTTTATAATATAATTTTACATCAGGTAGGGCTAAGCTCCCTTCTTTTGCACTTTTTTTTTTCATTAAGTGCCTGGATATTCTTGACTTTTTTATTTCTCCATATGAATTTACTTACAACTTTTTCTAACTCATTAAGGTAATTTTTTGGAATTTTGATTGATAGGGCACTAAACATGTAGTTATTTTTGGTAGGATTGTCATTATTAGAATTATATTAGCTCTACCTATCCATTACAGTTGATATTTGCCCAGTTATTTAAATCTGATTTAACTTGTGTGAGAAGTGTTTTATAATTGTTTTCAAAAAGTTTCTGAGTTTGTCCTGGCAAATAGACTCTCAGGTATTTTATATTGTCTGAAGTTACTTTGTTTTTTTAGGTTTTTTGCAAGGCAAATGGGGTTAAGTGGCTTGCCCAAGGCCACACAGCTAGGTAATTATTAAGTGTCTGAGACTGGATTTGAACCCAGCTACTCCTGACTCCAAGGCACGTAGCTTTTTGGATGATTTCTTGGGATTCTTTAGGTAGACCATCATGTCATCTGCAAAGAGTGAGAGTTTTGTCTCTTCCTTCCCTATTCTAATTCCTTCAATTTCTTTTTCTTCTCTAATTGCTGAAGCTAACATTTCTAATACAATATTGAATAATAGTGATGATAATGGGCAGCCTTGTTTTACCGCTGATCTTATTGGGAATGCCTCTAGCCTCTCCCCATTGAATATAATGCTTGTTGATGGTTCCAGATATATATACTGCTTATTATTCTAAGGAATAGTCCATAATCATATGATTTCTTATAAGTTTGTTATTGATATAATTAATTATACTAACAGTTTTTCTAATATTGAACCAACCCTGCATTCCTGGGATAATCCTACTTGATCATAATGTATTATCCTAATGATAGCTTGTTGTAATCATTTTGCTACAATTTTATTTAAGATTTTTGCATCTATATTCATCAGTGAGATGGGTCTATCATTTTCTTTCTCTGTTTTAACTCTTCCTGGTATAGGTATCATCACCTTATTTGTGTCATAGAAAGAGTTAGGCGGAATTCTGTCTTCACCTATTTTTCCAAAGAGTTCATATACCAAGGAACTTATTGTTCCTTACATGTTTGATAGAACTCACTGTGAACTCATCAGATCCTGGAGATTTTTTTCTTAGGGAGTACAATGATGGCTTGTTGAATTTCTTTTTCTGAGATAGGGTTGTTTAGTTATTTTTAATCTCTTCATTTAACCTGGGCAACTTATATTTTTTGTAAATATTCATCCATTTCAGTTAGATTGTCAAATTTATTGGTACAGAGTTGGGCAAAATAATTCCAAATTATTGCTTTAATTCCCTCCTCATTGGTGGTGAATTAACCCTTTTAATTTATGATACTAGCAATTTGTTTTTCTTCTTTCTTTTTTTAAAATCAAATTGACCAGAGGTTTATAAGTCTTATTGTTTTTTTCGTAAAATCAATTCTTGGTTTTATTTATTAATTCAATAGTTTTTGCTTTTGCTTTCATTAATTTCTCCTTTAATTTTTAGAATTTCTAATAGGCATTAAATTGGGGGGTTTTAATTTGTTCTTTAATTTTTTTAGTTGACTATTTAGTTCATTGATTTCCTCTTTCTCTAATTTATTCCTATAAGCATTTAAAGTTATAATATATCCCCTGACAGCTTCTTTGAGTGAATCCCATAGGTTTTGGTATGATGTTTCTTTATTGTCATTATCTAGGATGAAATAATTAATTCTTTCTATAATTTGTGGTTTAATCCACTCATTCTTTAAAATGAGGTTATTTAGTTTCCAAGTAGTTTTGGGTCTATATCTCCCTGGACCAATATTGCATATGATTTTTATTGCATTATGATCTGAGAAAGATGTATTCACTATTTCTGCTTTTCTATAATTGATCATTGGGTTTTTATGCCTGATTACATGGTCAATTTTTGTGTAAGTGCCATTACTGCAGGGAAAAAGTATGTTCCTTTCTATCCCTATTCAATTTTCAGTCTATCATATCTAGGGTTTCTATCAATCTATTGACCTCCTTAACTTCTTTCTTGTTTATTTTGCAATTAGATTTATCTAAATCTGTGAGTGGTGGGTTGAGGTCTCCCACTAGGAGAGTTTTGCTGTCTTTGTTTTCTTGTAGTTCTTTCAGCTTCTCCTCTAAGAGTTTGGATGCTACACCATTGGGTGCATATATATTCAGTATTGAAATCACTTTATTGTCTATTGTCTATAGTACCTTTTAGGAGGATATAGTTTCCTTCCTTATCTCTTCTAATGTTTTCTGTTTTCCAGCTGCTTTGTCTGAGAGAAGGATTGCTACCCCTGCTTTTCTTCACTTCAGCTGAAGCAAAATATATTTTGCTCCACTCTTCTACCTTTACTCTATATGTATCTCTGCTTCAAATAAGTTTCTTGTAAGCAGTATATTGCAGGATTCTGGTTTTTAATCTACTCTGCTATTCACTTACATTTTAAGGGAGAGTTCATCCCATTCACATTCAGAGTTACAATAAATAACTCTTTCTTGTCCTCCATTCTATCTACCCTCTGATTGTATTCCCCTCTTTTTCATATTATCTATATTCCCCAGTATTTTGTTTCTGCATACTGCCACCTTCAGTGTGTTTGTCCTCCTATATCCCCCCTCCTTTTTCCCTTCCCTTCCTTCTGTTAGTTCCCCCTTTTCTCCCCCTCCCTGTCTCCTTCCCCCCCTACCCTTTTTCCCTTTTAATACTTGAATGGTAATATGTTTCTTAAGTTAACTGATTGTGTGTATAAGTTAACTTTAAACCAAATCTCATGAGTGGAAGATTCAGGTTTACCTCATCTCTTCCCTTCTTCCCCGCGATTACAATAGGTCTTTTGTGCCACTTTATGTAATGATATTTACCCCATTCAATCCCTTCCATCCTCCCATTTCCTTCCTTTCCCCTTTTAAAGGAGGAATTGGTTTTAAATCATTCTATCTGAGTCACAGAAAATCATGAGTATCCATCACTTCTGGCTAAGTGTATTCTCTCTAATAGAGTTACAATTCTTGAGAGTTATTAGAGTCTTTCTCCCGAATAGGAATATAGCCAGTTTCTTCCCATTGGATATCAGTCTCATAGATAAGTGATGAGTGTCCATCACTTCTGCCTAAGTATATTCTCCAGAGTTATGAGAATCTTTTTCTCATGCTGGGATATAGCCAGTTTCATCTTATTGGATAGCAGTTTTTTTTCCTCTTTATGTCCCCCCTTTTTGTTTACCTTTTCATGTGTTTTTTGAACTTCCTGTTTGAAGTCCAAATTTTCTATTTAGCTCTGGTCTTTTCATCAGGAATTGTTGGAAGTCTCTCATTTTGTTAAATGACCATCTTTTCCCCTGGAGGAGAAGGCTCAGTTTTGCCAGATATTAGATTTTTGGCTGCATTCTAAGCTCCCTTCCAGGACCTTCAATCCCTTAATGTTGATGCAGCCAGGACTTGTACAATCATCACTGTGGCTCCTTGGTATTCGAATTGTTTCTTTCTTGCTGCTTGCAGGATTTTCTCTTTTTTATCTGATAGTTCTGGAATTTTACCACAACATTCCTTGGTGTTTTCACTTTAGGATCTCTTTCCAGAAGGGATCTGTGTATTCTTTCAAAAATTATTTTGCCCTCTGGTTCCATGATATCATGGTAATTTTTCCATCACTAAATCCTGTAATATTAAGTCCAGGCTTTTTTCCCTATTTAATGTTTTCAGGAAGGCATATAATTCTCAGATTGTCCCTCCTCGATCTATTCTCAAGGTCAGTGGTTTTGCTAATGAGATATTTTACATTTTCTTCTATTTTTTTTTAATTTTTTGGTTTTGTTTAACAGACTCTTGCTATCTCATGAAGTCATTAGTTTCCACAGACTCCATTCTTTTTTTAAGAGAAGAATTTTCTTCATTTACCTTTTGCAACTCCTTTTCCAATTGGTCAATTCTATTTTCGTAAGATTTTTCCATTTGACCAATTGAGGTTATGAAAGAATTGCTTTCTTGTTGCAAGGTGTTAATTTTCTCTTCCAAATTTTCCAATTGATTTTTAAACTCCTTATTTCTTCAAGGAAGTCTTTCTGTGCTGGAGAGCAGGTCCTATTCTCCTCAGAGGTTCTAGGTCTCTCTGAATTAGTGTCTTTTCCTTCCAAAAATTTTTGTATGGACCCTCATTTTTCACTGGCCTTTCTTCATTATCCTAAGACCTTGTGTTGGAGAGGGGTTGGTTCAGAGGTTTGTTTTGGGGATCCCTAGAGGCTTTACTCATTGAGTATAATATCTCCAGTTGGCCAGTAGGAGGTGCTGGTTGCTTTCTCTGGAGTGTCTGTGACCTTGATTGAGTCCCTCTCCCTTGGCCTGGAGGGAGTGGTTGAATCTGTTGAATACTTCTATCTTTGATCAATAGTTGATTATACCCTGAGGTGAGGTGATCACTCTCCCTATTCACAGCTGAGGTGGTTCTGCTGCTCAGCCTTAGCCTGGGGCAGAGGTAGTTGGTAATTGTGTTTGTTCTGGGAAGAGGCTTCAGCTGAAATGAAGGTACAGACTCTGAGTTCCTACAGACTAGAGGGGCCCAGGGATCTTTGTCTGCAGCTCTCCTGCATCAGAACTCTCTCTCCAGCCCTGCCTACAACCTCTAGAGGATTAGCACCACAACCAATGCCTCTGCTCCCTAGTTGACCCCAAACACCCATGGCTGACCAGGCTCTAGCTCCTCCACTGATGGAACCAGTCCAGTTCTCAGGCCCTCTGGTTCCCAGGCTCCAGCCCAGCCATTAATCAGGCAAATCTGAGACTTATCTGGACTCCCAGGCTCTCACAGGTCCCAAGCTCCTGGCAGAGTCCACCCTCTGTGCCTGGACTCACCCATGATCTCAGAAGACAGATCCTGAAGTACATGTTTTTCTCCTGGCTTCTCTTTCTGGGTTTTGTTGATTGTATTTCTGTTAAGAGGTTTGTTTCATATCATAAACGAGGGAAGATCAGGAGACCTTTAGCACTGTGCCTGTCTTCTCTCTGCCATCTTGGCTGGAAGTTCCCAATAGCATTTAATCAATTATCATCAATAAGATTTTACAAAGGAATATTACACACACGCACACACACACATACACACACACCACCACCACCACCAAGGTATAGCAACATTTAATAATAATATTCACAGTCTTCTCTCCTGGAGGAGAGTGGAATCATACAATTGAGTAAGCTACTTAATCTTTCCTGGAGCCAGCATAGTAGAGAGCACTGCATTTGGAATAAAAGGACTTGGATTTGAATCCCAGTTCTGTTCCTCACATATGAATTTTAGACAAGACACTCTCTGAATCTCAGTATTTTCATCAACAATAATGATGTCACTAAACTAAGTGTCTTTGAAGATTCTTTATGATGCTGAACCTATGGTTTCATGGCATTAGTTTCTTCATTTGTAAATTGGGTGCTTTGGTGATTCTATAAATGGTAACTAAAAATCTGAAGCAATCCTTCCAAATCTAAAGATTGCACATTAATAACTGGAATGGTGGTGGTGATATGGAATGATGTATGTGGGAGGATTGTAATATTGGATTGTGGTATTAAAAAAGACTGATAGACCATGAATGCAAGAAGGAGGTAGTTTTAAATTAAAACTGGACAATACAAAGGCTTCCCCCAAAACTCTCTGTTTGCCTTGCTTTCCTTTGCTCAGATCAGATTCTTAATTGGAGTGGTATTTCCTCAAAAATCGACATTAGTCAATAGTGACTTTCCTGGTACTGGCCTGGCTGGAGCATGGAGAGGGGGTGAAGGTGGGAGTCCTGAAACCAGGATTGTGTGCATGCAGGCTATCTATTAGGCCAGGCAGGAGAAGGCATGGGATCAGATTTTTCCAGACCACACTGTCAGTATAAACTTAACCATTTACCATTAATGACTTTGACGTTATTAGGCCGGACAGAGGAATGTCTGTGTGAAT
Organism: Macrotis lagotis; assembly: GCF_037893015.1. Lineage (NCBI taxonomy): Eukaryota > Metazoa > Chordata > Mammalia > Peramelemorphia > Peramelidae > Macrotis > Macrotis lagotis. The sequence goes on from NC_133659.1 coordinate 57,031,947, forward strand.
CATTTTCAATGCTATTCCATATTCATAATGGACTAAATATAGTTGGAGGAATGGGACTGGCGGGCACAAGCCTCCGGATGGTCATAGTGGATGATTCCAGTCTCAAAATGAAATGCCAGCACTGTCCTACTAACTCCCTGAGGGCTGTAGAAACCCATACCCTTTACTCCCTTAATGGGAAGATGAAACTAAGACATAGTTGTTAGGTTTTTACCCTTCTCCCTCATGGGCAAATGAGAATAACATTTCATCCAGGCCTAGGTCCTTGGTTCTGACTTGTAGAGATTTACAGTATATCACTTCAGCCAGAGGCAGGCACTGTCAACCTGCCACTCCCCAAGGCCTCCTGTACTTCCCTTCAGTAAAAAAGCCTCCAAGTCATGTTTTTTTCATGAAATAAGACAATTATTGATTTCAATTATGTAAAAGGGTGCAGAAGGTAGGGATGGGTGAGGGAAGGATGTATAATAAGATGCCACTAATAATTATAAATAAAATTTTTTTTCTTGAATGCATAGGAAAGAGAAAAATAATCAGAATGAGATAAATTCTGGAAGAAAAAACCCCTTTGATACCTTATCAAGAATTCAGCTGGTGATTCCCATATTAAATCTATAGGGTTGGTTGTTTTGGGGGGAAGCCAATGTAATTATAAGATCATAGACATTGAATCATAGACACTGGATATTTGATACTAAGATACTGTAGTCAATTTAATCATAGGATGACAGACCCAGAAGATAAGTTAAAGATCTATTAGCCAAGGCACCTTATTTTTTGAAAGAGGAAAATTAGACCAGAGATGTGATTTACCTAAGGGCCACATTAATTTATAGAAGAGGATTCCCATTCCAAGCTTGGTCCTATAGGGAAGTTATGAAAATACACTTCCAACCTTTTCTTTGTTTTTAGTTATAGAGAATGATGGATTTAAAATAATGATACATAAGATGGCTTGCTAAGTTGGGGAGCTAAGAGTAGCATATTCATAAATGAAAGTGATGCTCAAGATGTTAGAGTACAACCTGGGACTCTTCTAAATCCTTTCAACATTCCTTATTAACAACATGAAAACAGAACTTCAAATCAAATTTTGGAGGTGGGGGAGAGCAACAAAAAAGGTAGGGAGAAATTTTTTTCAGTCTAAGACAAATTTGAAGGTCCACAGGAGAGATTTGTAACACCAGGGTGAAGACAGTGAAGGAGCATAGCAGGAACCCTTGTTTTGGTCATAATCTTCGTGACTGTGGCAGTGGCAGCAGCTTCAGGAATTCACATCCCTGAGATGGTAAGGACATAGAGCAAATGGTCAGAAAGAAATTATGGGAAACTCTTTGTTGACAATGGATACACCTAGCCTTGATGGACAACTCTGTTGCTCCTAAGGAATACTGATTCCATGTTAAAGAGCTCTTGTGGTAGGTAACAGGCACCTAATAACCATTCCAAGGTCAAAAGGAATGCTAGCACTTGGGACTGAGGAACATAGGTCCAAGAGAGGTAATATGAGTGACTGTAAGGGAGTAGGTGACCTTCCTAAGTAAAAACCAGAGTGTAGACCAGATTAGCAAGGACTACACCTATTCCAGGGTAAAACGAGCTTGAAAACAGAGAAAGCCTACAATAGAACTAAATGTGAAAACAGTAGCACAAAAAACCTGTATTTGACAGTACCTTACCACCTGCAGGTAAAGAGAACCCAACTTTAGCATAGAGTTCAAAGTGAAGAAATGGAATGGGAAAATGAGCAAGAAACAAACAAAATATCCTGATCATTAAAAGCTGCTATAGTGACAGGAAAGAACAAGAAATAATCTTCAAAAAAGGCAACAATGTAAACACAGCTACAAGTAAAACCTGAAAGAAAAATTTAAATTGGGCCCCAGAGCAACAAGAATTTCCAGCTAAGTTAAGAATAGTAGAAAAAATTGAGAAAAGAAATGATAAGGATGCAAACAATTACAAAAAGAATTAATAGCTTGGTAAAAGAGGCACAAAAAATAACAAAGAAAATATCACTTTAAACAAATGACCTAATGGTAAAAAAGGCACAAAAATTCAATGAACAAAAGAACTGTTTTAAAGGAAAAATATACCAAATGAAAAAGGAGAAGGAAAAAAAATTTTAAGTAGAATTGACAAAAATGGAAAGAGGTGCAAAAATTATTTGAAAAAATAAAATTATTTAACAATTAGATTTGAGCAAGTGGAAGCTGATGCCTCCATGAGACTTGAAGGAACTAATTAAGCAAAGTCAAAAATAAAAAAAAACAGAAGAAAATGTGAAGTATTTCATTGGAAAAGTTGACCTGAAAAATAGAGCAAAAAGAGATAGTTTAAGAATTACTAGATTACTCCAAAGCCAGGCTCAAAAAAAGAACCTAGATATCATGTTTCAAGAAATTATAAAAGACAACTGGCCCTTAGATCCTTAGTGCAAAATAGGAATGGAAAAAATACAATGATAATTTCCTGAACGAGATCTCAAAATGAAAACTCCCAGGAATATTATAGCCAAATTCCAGAGCTTGTAAGGCAAGGAGAAAATATTGCAAGAGCCAGAAAGAAGAAAATTCCAATATATGAAACAAGAGTGAGGCTCTCACAAGATTTAGCAGCTTCCATCTTAAAAGAGCAGAGGGTTTGGAACATGTTATTCCAGAAGGCAAAAGATCTAGGTTAATGATCAAAAGCAACCTTTTAGCAAAACAGAATATAATCTATAGAATGGAAGTGGATAGCAGAATGAATGGGAAACCAGAATCCAACAATATTTGTGTATAAGAGACACACACAGTTTGAAATGAAGGGCTGAAGCAGTCTGGTATCCTTTAGCTGAAGTGAAGAGGGCAGAGTTAGTAATGATCATCTCAGACAAAGCAAAAACAAAAAGAGACCCAAGAGAATGAGCTAGTCAGGGAAAGTGCATTTTCTTAAAAAATTACCACAGATCAATGGAGTAATAATAAAATTATCATATTTTTTTCTGATAAAGTTCTCATTTCTGAAATATCTAGGGAAATGAGTCATTTACTCAAAATAAGGACCATTCTTCAAGTGATAAATGGTCAAAAGATATGAATATGTAGTTTTCAGAATAAGTAATGAAAGCTATCTATAGTCATATGAAAAACATGTTTTAAATCATTATTGAATGCTGACGGGGATAAGGGAAAATAGGTACATCAATGAACTGATGGCAGAGTATTGAACTAGTCCAACAATTGTGGAGAATAATCTGGAACATTACCAAAAGGGTTATAAAACTATGAATACCCTAAGATCTGGGTCTTAACCCAAAAGACATTAAAGAAGGTAAAAGAACGACTACATACAAAAATATTTATATCAGTTCTTTTTGTACTGGCAAAAAAATGGAAGTTGAGGGGATCCTAATCAATTGAGGACTGACTGAACAAGTTGTGGTATATGATTATGAGGGACATATAGTATAAGAAATGATGAGAGGATGGCTTCAGAAAAAATCCCAACAAATACCTTTATGAACTGATGAACTATGAAGTGAGAAGAACTAGGAGATCATTGTGCATAGTAGCAGCAATGTTGCCATAATCAAATGTTAAAGACTTGATTATTCTGATCAATGTAGAGATCCAAGGCATAAAGGATGTGAGATGAAAAAAAAAAAGATACCCACCTCCAAAGAGAGAACTGAGGAATTCTGAGTGCAAATTTAAGTATGACTTTCTCACTTTTTTGAAATATGGTCAATTATAGAAAGATGTTTTGTGTGATTTCACCTATAAAAGTGATATCATATAATTTGCCTTCTCATTAGGGAGAGGGGGAGATTTGGGAGTGAGGAAAACAATCTGGAACTCAAAAGTTAAAAAGAAAGGATGCTTAAAAATAAATAAATAATAAACTTAAAAATCAAATTAATAAACAAATTAAGGAAATATAAAATCAATAGATTTTCGTTTATGAGATTCATTGACTTCCATTTTGTTTGGGACAAAAAACATATTCCTATTAGTGGAAAAAATTATACAAACTCACATAAATACAATGCTATTAACTGTTGGTGGGAAGATTTGAGGTCAGACCTTGGCTTAACTGCCATGCCTGAATGCTTTAAATATGGGTGGGTGAATGGGGTTTAACATACAACCTTTCTTAGGCTAGAGAGCTAATGGAAGCAGATTCCACAGCACTTCAGATGTTGTCACTGTTTTCTTCTGTCCCTGGTCAGACTACAGAGATCAACTTCACTGATAAAGATTAAGTAAAAAAAGCAAAATAAAAAGCTGGAAAGATTGTCCTATAAAATACTTTAAAAGAGACCCTAACATTAGAACTTTCTAGGCTGGACAATAATATGGAGGGACACAAAATGTTTCCATGTGTGGATCATGAGAGGTTTGCATAAATAAATAGCTGACTCATTTGTAATTAGTATCCATCTACATAAAGCAATTAACAGTTTGAAAGACTTGTAAAGTTTTGTTAATTAAATTAAACATACTACTGTGATATTATTTACACAGTTAAATATCTGAGGTATTTTTTTTCCTTTGAAAAATTGTGCAATGGGGGCAACTAGGTGGTGCAGTGGATAGAGCACCAGCCCTGGAGTCAGGAGTACCTGAGTTCAAATCCTACCTCAGACACTTAATAATTACCTAGCTGTGTGGCCTTGGGCAAATTACTTAACCCCACTGCCTTGCAAACAAAAAGAAAGCAAAAAAGAAAATAGTGCAATGGCAAATTTCTCCCTAGACATCACAAATTTCAGGTTATGGAACTGAAAACTGACTGAATATTTGAATGATATACCAGGACCCTAGTATAATCCTAGTACTGAAGTGGAATTTCTGAAAATAAGAGACTGTTAGGATACATAGGGATGGAAGTAGGCTAGAATCAACTTTTGCCATATTCTGAGAGCACATCATTAAATTTACAGTGTGATCATTGTCCCTGAAAATCAAATGCCATATTTTGTCACTCTTTGATTTTTTGTTTTGTTTATTGTCTAGACTTGAGAAAACGATAACAATGTAGATTAAATTTAGAATATAGTGCAGAAATTCTCCATCCATTCATCCAGAGATCTGGTAAATTTAACATTTACCAGAATTCCTCTGCAAGAGAATGTCTAGAATTCACCTCTGCCACTGCCACCACCACCACCACCACTATCACCTCTACCACCACCTCAACATTAGTAAAGATGTCTTGAAAGGTAAAAAAAAAGTTGTTTCATTGAAGGAAGACATCTCAGATTGAATGAGAATATTTATGCCTTAGGTTGAACTTTACCCCTGAGTAGCTTAGTGAAATAAAGCAAGACAGCTATACCCTCTATGGTCCAGTTTTCTTAATTACAAAATGGAAAAATCCATTCTTGTTCCCCAGAGATTACTATGAGAAGTAAATGAGATAATCTATGGGGAAGCACTTTGAAATTATAGAATGCTATGCAAATGTAATGGATTATTGATACAGTGATACTTCATCCAGAAATTGCTTATCTGCAAATCTCAATTATCTTGGATATACCTGAGAACTAATACAGAAGTCAAAGTCTTCTGAACAGTTAAAATATATATCATGAAACCCCAACATTTTCCTCAAGGAATTATTCATTTTTATTCAGGAACTTTGAGATAGAAGTCTAATAAGCTGGCTTATCTGGTCTCTCAAACTACTGCAGATGAATGTTTCAAATTAGAAGTGAGAGATTCTATAGTAAAAAAAGATTGATCCAGTTGATAAGTAACAACTGATAGTTGATACCAAAAGAGGAAACAAAAGGGAATTATGATATTCAGAGAGAAAAATTTCAAAAAGCATCCTAGGCTGAAACCAATTAATATAGGGACAAACATCACCACAATATTCTGACACAAAGTGTGGATATTTATTAGAGCATAATAATATGATTTCTATTCATAATGATTAACTTAGTCTTCAAGAAATGGTTAAATTTTCCTTCGGGAACTCTTTTTTAGGAAGACAGAAGTATAGGTAATAAATATATTTTAGAAACAATTTTATTAAAATATAATTACAGTAAAAAAGTTTTGCCACTTAAATGGGTAAAATTTTAATCATTTGGGAAATTAGCCCATATCCTTTGCAGTTACATAGAATCTTAGAGGTAGAAAACATTTTGAGGGTTCCCTAGTCGTGTATGTCTATACAGCGGTCTCTTCACCAATGTGCCCAACCTATAAGCTATGTCACTTTAAGATGTTCAGTGATAAAATATTCTTACTCCTTTCTAAGGATGGCCATTATACTGTTGAATGGTTATAGTTATTAGGAAGTATTTCCTTGTATTAAACTGAAATCTGCCTACTTATTCAAACTCTACAAAATGATACTCAATTCTGTCCTCTGGAGATAAGTAGCACAATTCTAATCCCTTTTTCAAATGATGACCCTTGAAATATTTAGAGAGCACTATCAAGATCCCATTAGTCTTTTCTCCTCTAGGCAAAATTCTTCAATGTATTCATGAAAGACAATTTCACCAGTATGGCCATCCTCCTATAAATATGTTCCAATTTACCAAAACCTTGGCATTTCAGTCAATCTGTGATGCTCTGCAATGTATCATTGTGAATATTCTCATCAACGGCATGAATCAGAAGTCAATCTACAATCTCTTGAGTTCTTCAGTTCTTGTCTATATGAAGGTACTTACCCAGACACACTTAGTTAGCCTTTTTAGTTTCCCTTAATGCTAATGTGTTGCTGGTTTTTCAACAGCAGAGCTAAGACTTTTAGTCTGCATATAATTCCTGTTCTCGGAGTCTTTGATAAAATAAAGAGAAAGAAAATTGGAGAAAGTTGAAGCTGAATTCAGCTCCCAACTCAATTTTCCTTTTCATTCCACCAAGATCAGAAATGAGCTTCCTATTCATTATGCATTGTCTCATTCCTTCTTGACCTTCCTTGACCCATTAATTTTCCACTCCTTTTCATTTATATAGAACAGAGTAAGAAAGTAGAGAATCCCTGAATTAGAGTTCAAAGGAACCTCTTAAGTCCCTTTGCCTCCTGAGATCTTCTAGTCTACCTACTAGTTGGGAGAACTGACTCCCAAAGTGATTAACTTGATCAAATTTACAGTGTCAGAGTTGGCTCCTTGTCCTCAGATTTCAGAATCAATCCTCCACCCACGGAATTACATGTTCTGATCCTATTGTTTCCTGGATCTGTTCTGATAGGAAGAAAGTGTGTTTCATTATCTTTTTTCTCAGACTATGGTTGTTTATGCCATTTAAACTCAGTAGCATTTTAATGTTGCTTTTATTTAAATATTGTATTCATAGTGTATATTATTCTCTTGGTTCTGTTTACTTTCCTTTATATGAGTTTTTGAAAAGTCACAAGGGTCTTGTCCTTCTCCTTGACCCCAAAGAAGTGACCAGAAATGTTGAGAGGAAAGGGTCTTGACATGCTTCCTCTCCCTTCTCCACACCACAAACTTTAGTAGTGCCCTGTTACCCCCAGAATCAACTACAAAAATACTGTGTGGACTTTTAAAGCCTTTTTTGTAACCATTGCCTTCTTAAACTTTTCTCACTTTTCCAGGTTTATTTTCCTTATATTAAGTGCCTTACTCTCCAATTTATATACTGTAGATTTTGGCTAGTTTGTGGTTCCTCAGATGACACACCATCTCTTGTCTAAGCATTTTTCTTTAACTGTCCCTTAGATTAGGAATTGTTTTCATCCTCATTGCCATCTCTTGGTTTCCCTGAATTCTTTCAGGTCCCACCTTCTGCAAGAAGTTTTTCTAGGTTCCCATAATGCTAATTCCTTTCCTCTAAGATTATCTCTTATCCTCTACAGAGTTTGTTTGTACATAATTATTTGCATTTTCCCCCTCCATTAGATTGTGATATACTTGAGAACAGGGACTAATTTTGAGGGGGGGGGTTGCCTTTTTTCTTTCATATATTTCCAGTGTTTAGTATATAGTTGGTATTCAATAAATATTGGTTGATTATCATAATCTAAGACATTTTTAGTTCCTTTTCTCAGTAACAGAGGTGAATTTTTTCACAGCTTTATCTGATTGATTGAGGACACATTTAGAAAGTTAATGAAGAGCATTGGATGTGTGCAGAAACATCTACACACTGCTCTCCAGTCATGCATAGCTTTGGGTCTTCTTTCTTTTCCTTCTTCCTGTCCCCTGGCCACATCCTGTCATCTCTCTTCCTTGCCCCCACAGGATTGTTGGGAGACATAACTGTTTTATCTCTAATTGAACATAAAGCATTTCAAGCCCCTCAGAGAAAATAAAATTCTAATTTATTTTAGAGCCCCCATTAATTTGCCACCCCTTTTCATTTATAACTTATTCTGCCTTCTCTTTAATGCAGCCTTTTCCCTGATGGATTTGTAAATTCTCCTTTTATTCCAATCAACCTCTTGGCAGACAGTAGCTCAATCTGCGTAATGACTGTCCTTACAATTCCCCTTTAAATCTTCCTGGATAAGGGGAACTGGGCAATGACCTGGTTTATGGAGAGAATTACCTGAATTCTGGCTCTATTTATAACTATATCTCACCATGTAGTCACCTTACTGCTTGTGCCTCATTATTCCCATATAAAAATAATGGTAGTGTTTTATATTTCTTCTGAGTCTGGTGGATTTGCTGTGAGGAATAATTGGATAGGTCACTCAGTTTCCTCTCTTGACTTTTCAGGGGCTACCCATTGCCATAGGGAAAGAAAATTTTATATTTACATGGATCAGACTTTTTTCTTTAATGCTTCAATGATGAAGGATTGTCTCTAATATCAGAGGACTTAAGATCAGATGTTACCTCTGACACTAGTGTAAATTTGATCAAATTAATAATAGTTTTCCCAACTAACTAGTGAACTAGAAGACCTCAGAGGGGAGAAAGGACCTCCTTCCAACTTTAGTTCAATGATTTTATACTTTCTCCATACCCTGTACTATAGTTCTTCTTCCTCACTGAAGCACCCTGCTCTCCCAGAATCACAGAATGCTAAAGCTGGGAGAGACGGTAGAGATCATTTAGTTCAATTCTCTATTTTACAGATAATTACATTAACATCCAATGAGATTAAGTGATTTATTGAAGAGCATATGTCTAGTTTGGGGGAGAAGTCAGAACTAGGACAGAATCAGGTCTCCTGAATCTTTATAAACTGGTGCTCTTTCCATTACAGAAGAATTTCATCTCCTAAATCTAGCTTTCTTGTTCCCACTATAGTACCTTACATGCTCAGCTGAATTTTTCAGTCCAAATGTGGAATAGTTATGCTCAGGTTTAGTTATTTTGACCTGTTAATAAATGATTTCCCAAAGTGATGAATGTGAAATGTAACAGATTACATGAAATAAGAATCTGGCTTATTTAGTTGTTCTGATTTTCCTTTAACTTATTGCCCTATTTGTCGTTAAAATAATATTGATGCAATCAATCAGATTATTCCGTGTGATTGAAAGTTAACAATGATCTTGGACAACTCCAGCAGCTGAGAAGTGAACAGTCACATCAACATTTTCTCAGAACTTAATGGCTTTGTTTCAAGAATATTCATATCTTCATCCCTTTTATACTGACAGTTGTAAAATATATGAACATTATGCAGTGTCCTTAAAGAACTTTTAAAAAAAATTTCCAGAGATTTTAAATTTTATTAATGCTTCTTTACAAGTTATTTTTTAATATACCTATAAAACCACCTTCTCTTCTCAGAAGTTATATCCTTCCTTGAATCAAAGTGATAGTTAAGCAAAACTCACCAGCTAAATGAGTATCTGGAAGTGTATGAGGTTTTCTGCTCCTATTGTTTCCTGAATCTATTCTGATAGGAGAGAAGTGTGTTTCATTATCTTTTCTCAGACAATGGTTGTTTATTCCATTTAAACTCAGTACATTTTAATGTTGCTTTTATTTAAATATTGTATTCATAGTGTATATTGTTCTCTTGGTTCTGCTTACTTTCCTCTATATGAGGTTTGTTTTGTTTTCTTTTCTTTTTTGCAGGGCAATGGGGTTAAGTGGCTTGCCCAAGGCCACACAGCTAGGTAATTATTAAGTGTCTGAGGTCGAATTTGAACTCAGGTCCTCCTGACTCCAGGGCCGGTGCTCTATCCACTGTGCCACTTAGCTGCCCCTCTATATGAGTTTTTAAAAGTGTTCCAATATTTCTTTGAATTTCTGCTATTCATTATTATTTATAGCATACAATAATGCAAATACATTCACATAGCACAATTCATTCATTAGTTTCTTAATGGTCATATCAATCCTTCTCTTTGATTTCCTTTCTTCCCTTCTTCCCTCCATTTATTTGTTCTTCTTTTCCCTTCTCTTTACTTCCTTTCATTTTCTTTTGCAATCTCAACAAGTGTTATTATTAGTAATCTGGTATATATGAGATCTTTCTTTGTGTCTATGGCTGCCTTGGAATACTAATGCGGCAGTATTAGATGGTATGAACGACTTAGTGATATTATTTTCACAATTCCCTATTAATTTCTGAATCAACTAAGCCAATTTACAGTTCTACGTGTTAATATTCTGGTCTTTCCACAACTATTCCAGTGTTCAATGTTTCAACTTTTTGTTATCTTTAACTATTTGAGAAGTGTGAAATGATATCTCAATATTATTTTGATGTGCAATTATCTTAATTTTGATAGTTTTAAATACTTTATAATAGCTATTTGAAGACTGTATTTCTTCCTTTGACGGCTGTGGGGTTTTTATCCTTTGATTATTTCTGAGGTATATAAATATCTTAAGTGTAAGTTTTCTAAACATCCAACAAATAGGAGATAAATCAATATAAAATGTAATAATAGCCAGCATGTTTTTCACCACAGAAAGATAAGACTGTGAATGTCTTCTTATTTTTCCCCATCTTGTTACCTTTCATTGTACTATAACTAATAGTGAATATGAGGAATTCAAAGAAGCATTAGAAAACATTTTTGAATATGCATAGGATGAATTAAACAGAACCAGAAAAATATGAATGACATTTTATATATCTATCAAACAACTATCTCAGAAAAATTACACGGATTGATGCTTTTGGTTCCAAAAACACAACTTTGAGCAAAATCCTCCATATTTCCCTCTCATTTTCTCTTGAAATTAAAAATATAAGCACACAAGAATTTAATTTCAAGTTGTTCAGAGGATAAATTAAATATAACAGGGGCGGCTAGGTGGCGTAGTGGATAAAGCACCGGCCCTGGAGTCAGGAGTACCTGGGTTCAAATCCGGGCTCAGACACTTAATAATTACCTAGCTGTGTGGCTTTGAGCAAACCACTCAACCCTGTTTGCCTTGCAAAAACCTAAAAAAAATTAACTATAACATCTCCTGAAATAATAACATTTCTAGTCTTTAGGGACTATAGTTTTTAAGTTATTTTTTAGGGTGTTTTTTGTAAGGCAAACAGGGTTGAGTGGTTTGCTCAAGGCCACACAGCTAGGTAATTATTAAGTGTCTGAGCCCGGATTTGAACCCAGGTACTCCTGACTCCAGGGCCGGTGCTTTATAAACTACACCACCTAGCTACCCCTTAAGTTATATTTTATTTATTTAAGGCAATGGGGTTGAATGACTCACCCAAGGTCACACAGCTAGGCAATTATTAAGTGTCTGAGGCCAAATTTGAACTCAGGTCCTCCTGACTCCAGGGTTGGTGCTCTATCCGCTGTGCCACCGAGCTGTCCCCAACCATAGTTTTCAGTAATGGACAAGTCTGTCACCAGTGTACACACTATTCGTTCTCAGTCCAATAATACTTACCAGACCTTATACACCTCTCAGATAGCCCTCAAGAACCCATGATCAATGTCATCCCATGATGAAATACAGGAGGAAGATTTTAGCATTCCAACCCTTAGGAATCCAATGCTTTCCCTTATTATCAAACATTTTCATATTATCCATTATTCCAATACTTTTCCTTATTACATAATAATTGCAAGTCATAAAAGACTGCTCCTTCATCTATCATGTTTACTCTTTTGAAACATTGAGTCTGGTTCTAGCCCCATTACAACCTCTTCAATTGTTTTAATGAAACATTAGATAATCACATTTTCAATAGTTAAACAAAATAATATTTTCATTGAATTGAGAAAGTTAATTCATTTCTTTGGTGATATTTAGATGTTTCTACTTTGCAACATCACTGTTTATATGCCCTTTCTCTCTCTACACGTACAGGCATAACCAGTGCTTGAACTCTCATCACTTTTCCCCTGGACTACTGCAATAGGCATCCCTGCCTCAAATTTTTCTCCACTCTCAGTTGTTATCTTTTCAGCTGACAAAGTAATTTTTTCTAAATTGAAGGGTCTAATCATTCCCTGTCCCCACTCCCCAATAAGCTCCAACGAATCCTTATCTTCCCCAGGATCAAATATGTTCTATCACTTAAATTTCTCCATTTTATTCCATCCTACCATTCTGTCTTTAACCTTAAGCCTCTCCAGGCACTATGGGTTTCATCTATATTGTCCCACTAGTAGTTACTCAAATATGAAATTCCATCTCTTGTCCCTCTGCCTTTCCCTTCACCATTCCCATTTAATTCCCTCATTTCAGCCTCTTAGTTACCTTGGTTTTCTTCAATTTCAGCTCAAATTTTACCTTTAAGAAGATACTTTTCCCATCTCTTCTAAACATTAGTACATTCCTTTAAAAGTACATCTACTCTTTAAACTTGGCATAGTTTGTCCCCCATTCGAATGTGAATTTCTTGGTTTTGCCTTTCTTTTTATCTCTAACACTGTAATTTAATAAGAATCTAATAAATTTTTGTTGACAGTGATTATATAGAAATTTTTTGCGCCTATTTTAGAACTGGAAGGAACCTTAAAATATCATCTAATCCAATCATTTCATTTCACATCTAATCCAGTCATCCTCATTTCACAGAATAGGAACCTCAGATCAAGAAGTTAAGTCACTGTTCATGTACACACTGGAGCTAAAAGCCAGTGCACCTATGAACTTTTCTTTCTCCAATATTCTTTTAATGTTCCTATGTGTCCTTCATCCATGGCACAATTCATCCTGCCTCTCTTGGGATAGATCAAACAAAATGGTATTGAGAAAAAGCTATAATTTCCTTGAAACTTCTAACATCCCCTTCTAGTCAGTTTCTGAAGATCTTGTCTGCTACTCTCTCTCCCATAATGACAAATTTGAAGACCTGAGATCTCTGATACATGAATACCTGTGGTCAGAGATAAAAATATGTCTTTTTATGGTCATTAGCTTTTGCATTATTCACTCCCACCTTTCAAAGTGTCATAGCTGAAGTACAAAGGCCTTTCTCATTTGTTTACTTATTTTTTGGCTTTCAGAAAAATGATAGGTACCCAAAGGGTTAAGGTTAACTCTGTAGCAATTTGTTTGATATGAAAAGAAAAAAAAGATGCAAAGAAATTTTTTAATAAAAATACAACCCCACCAGGATTTGGATTCATTACCTCTACAATATAAGGTAGGAACTAGGCAACAATCCTTGATTAGCATCCATGTGAATTTACAGGTGTTAATTAGCCAACCAAGGGACCCTCTATTGTTCCCCAAATACCATAAAAACATTGAGAATAACAAGAATTCAATCAAAGGGCATTCCCAAGCTCATAGGAAGATCTATATGCATGCACAATTTCATGCAAATCAGGTTTAATTTACTGCATGTGTTCTTACTTCCCCTGAATCTGGCCAAAAAAAAAAGATGGATATTCTTTTGCTTCTGGTGAAATCCTCTGTGGTCCAAATACAGACATGCAAAAATGTTACCTTCCAAATTGGTGCCCAGGATGACAGCCATATGGTCATTGTTTGGAAAGAAGCATAAAATAAGTATTTTGGTCAATGGCATTAATTTAGAGTTTTCCTATAGGAATCAGTCTATTTATTAAAATCAATTAAACAAACATTAATTAAGTACTTATTATGAACAAAGCACTATGTCTCTGGCTGGGGAGAAAGGACAAAAAAGGAAAGAATTACTACTCTCAAGGAATTTATTTCTAATTGAGAGGACATATTCTGCTCAATAGAGAGAAAATGAAAATGAAGAACTTTGAAGAGGGAGAGAGAATTGGGGTTCCGAAAAAGGATCTGGGTAGATAGTGATACCTGAACTGGACTTTGAGGGAAGTTAAGGATTCTAGGAGACGGAAGTGAGGAGTGCATGCTAAGCAAAAATACAATCTTGTGCACAAAGACACAAATTAAGTGTTGCATATAGGGAAAAGCTAACAAGCCAGAATGATTGGAAAGCAGAATGAGTAAAGAGTATAACTACAAATTAAGCTGAGATTCCAGACTCAGGAAGTCAAAATTTTAGTCTGAAGGTAACTGAATTACATTTAAGAGTAAGGTGGTTTATATGGTCTTATTTGTTTTAAAATATGTATTTGATATCTCTATGGAGCATAAATTAGGAAGGAAATAAACTAGAAGCATGGAGATTACAGAATTTTGGAGTTAGAAGTTTTGAGGAATGAACCTGTAACATTTACTTGAGAAATAATTTCTTGTAGAATATATTCCAAGAAGTGGTCATCCAGTCTTAGCATATTGCTAATAAGACAAAATACATTATCACCTAGGAAAGTTTCAATTTTCAAGTTATTCTTCTGTATGTAACATCTGAGGTTCCCTTCCTCACCCTGTCATATACAAACTCTTTCCCCATCCAGTTTTGAGGTTTTCTGCATGTCAGTGGCTTCTCAGCAGATCAAATGTTCATCAACCAGCTAGAGTTCAGTTTTAAAATTAAAAAATAATCAAAATTCAAAGAAAATAAAGTAACATTAAGAAGACTGTAGATGTAGCTGTGTGTGCTTTCTTTCACAGATCACCAATGTAGAAATGTAGTAAACAGTCACATAACACATAGCCATAATGAGTAAATTTGACTAGAAAATACAAATGAAAGAACAGCATCAAAAATCAGGGTATATAAGGCTGATGTGCGACCAGACAATCAGTTATGATTGCTGTTTTAAATATTCTCTAAATATATCATTTATGCTTTTCTTTACTGTGCTCTGTTAGGCCTTGTATCTTTTCTCCACTGGATGGTGCCTCAGTTTTACTAAACCTACTGGTTATTTAAGTCAGCAAGATTTTCTCTGCTACTCTTTATTAGGCTTCACCTCTTCAAGGACATTTATCAAGACATATTACTAAGGGAACTAGATACTCACTGCTTCACAAAGTACTGTTGAGTTCTTTTACCACATAGCTGAGACTGAAATGTTTTCTTCAATTAAGGACAGACAGAGAAGCAAACACAAAAAAGCAAAGAAAACTGCTTCCGCCAAAGTTTAAGTCAATGTTTGACTACCTATGTCTCCTGACAATTCATATAGTCCATAATCCTAGACTATCTGATTTAGGGTTAGATAATTCCTAGTAACTTTCATTTAGTCTTTGAAGGGGATCTTGTATTCCCTCAAAACCGCATTTTTTAATACTGAGTCAAAAATATACATACAGAGAGAAGAAACTGGGGAGCCAGACTTCTGACTGAAAATCCTCTGGATTGACTGGACAAAAGGGAATAAAAAGTACCAGGCTCTTTGGCAAGATCCTGACCAGGGCAAAATTGTCTTTGTTTCCCTTCATATCCATCAAATTGAAATCTGACTCTGTACTTTTCATCCATCGTTGCTCCTTGCCCCTGGGGTCAATAAAAACAAGTGTAATTTCTCTTCTTGTAGATCCTGATCTTGAGGCCAATTGACATTCTAGTTGTTCTTCCTAAAATATGGCACCTAAAACTAAACTGTTTAGTTTTAGTTTAGAACTAAAAAGGCTCTTACAGACCCAGGCTGACCATATCAGAGTATGGAAGAACGAATGCTTCCCTAATCCCAGGCACAGCCTTTCAATTGTAATCATAAATACTTTAACTTTTCAACTGTCATATTATACTATTGACATATTTAACAAGCCACTCTTTAATACTTCAAGACTGTTTCTTCAGAAAAATTATAATCTGTATGTACCCCCCCCAATTTTGCATCTGTTAACTTCATTTTTTTAAACTTCTTTGTAAGAGTTCATTTTCTTCAGGTGACTTAGTCTTACTAGTTCTAAAATTATACTATAAAGTCATCAAAACTGTCTGGCAACATATTATATAATTTTGCTATATCTCATGCTGTATGCTTCTTCCTTAAGGATATGATTTCTTTCTTATCACATTCAGCTTAGATCAATGCATACTATGGGAACAACATAAAGACTAACAAACTTCCTTCTGTGGGGGTGAGGAAGGGAAGCAAGATTGGGGGGGAATTGCAAAATTCAAAATAAATAAAACCTTTCTAAAATAAAAAAAACGGAAAAATTACAATACAAAAAACTGTCTGGTATTGGCTAAGAAATAGAGTGGTGGATCAGTGGAATAGATTAGATACAAAAGAGATAGTAGGAAATGATTTTAGTAATCAGCTGTTCAATAAACTCAGAGTCCAGCTTCTGGGATAAGAACTCTCTCTTCCATAAAAATCTGTTGGGAAAATTGGAAGTTAGTATGGCAGAAACTTGGATTAGACCAGCATCTCACACCCATTACCAAGATAAGATCAAAATGGGTACAGGATTTAGACATAAAAGACAATATTATAAGCAAACTAGGAGAGCAAGGAATAATTTACTTGTCAGATCTATGGAAAGGGAAGAAGGTTATAACCAAGGAAGAGATGGAGAACATCAATAAAAACAAATTAGATAATTTTGATTACATTAAATTAAAAAGCTTTTGCACAAAGAAAACCACTGTAACCGAGATCACAAGAAATGTAGTAAATTGGGAAACAATTTTTTTACAACTAGTATTTCAGACAAAGGACTCATTTCTAAAATATATAGAGAACTGAGTCAAATTCACAAACAAAAAGCCATTTCCCAATTGACAAATGGTCAAAGTATATGCAAAGGCAATTTACAGATGAGGAAATCAAAGCTATCCATAATCATATGAAAAATTGCTCTAAATCATTACTGATTACAGAAATGCAAATTACAGCAGCTCTGAGGTACCATCTCATACCTATCAGATTGGCTAATATAACCAGAAAGGACAATGTTCAATGTTGGAAGGGATGTGGGAAATTGGGACACTAATACATTGTTGGTAGAGCTGCAAACTCATCCAACCTTTCTGAAGAACAATCTGGAATTACGCCCAAAATGCCATAAAAATGTGCATACCCTTTGATCCAAGTAATGCCACTACTAGGTCTATACCCTGAAGAGACCATGCAAAAGGCTAAAAACATCACTTGTACAAAAATATTCATAGAAGCTATGTTTGGTAGCAAAGAATTGGAAATCAAGTGAATGTCCATCAATTGGGGCATGGCTGAACAAATTGTGGAATATGTATGTTATGGAACACCATTGCTCTATTGGAAACCAAGAGGGATGGGAATTCAGAGAAGCCTGGAAAGACTTGCATGAACTGATGATGAGCAAGATGAGCAGAACCAGAAGAACACTGTGCATCCTAACAGCAACATGGGGGTGAGGATCAATCTTATTAGACTTGCTCATTACATCAATGCAATAATCAGGGACAATTTTATAGCAGCTGAGATGGAGAATACCATCTGTAACCAGAGAAAGAACAGTGGAGTTTAAACCAAGAAGTCTATTACCTTCAATTTTTTTTTATTAAAAATGTGTTTTATGTAGTACATAATTTTGTTATGTCTAATATTTTATTTTCTTCTCAAAGATATGATTTCTCTCCCAACACATTCAATTTTGATCAATGTATAGCATGGAAACAATGTAAAGATTACCAGACTGCCTTCTGTGGGGGGATGGGGGAGGGAACGGAGGATGAGAGAAAGATTGTAAAATTCAAAAACCTTACAGAAAATGATTGGTAGATACTATTATTGTGTATAATTGGAAAACAAATAAAATATTAATTTTAAAAAGAGTTCATTTCCTTCATTAAATTAAAAGTGATATTATAATTTGCCAAGATCTTTCAATATTCTGACTTTTGTACCTGATTGATTCTTGCCTCAATTTCTCTAGGCCAAATCTGTTATATTTGACACCCAACAAAATTTGACTCCCCACTACTCTGAGGGGGGTTAGGAAGAATTTTTCTCTTCCATTGCTTCAATCTCCCACCAAACAAAGTTCCCCACAATTTTAAATGTGATTAGAAATCCAGTTCCACTTAACCACTGGACTTTAGATTAACTTTTATAAATGGACATTTACTTCAGAGATATAGCAGAAGAAATGCATGCATACACACACACACACACACACACACACACACACACACACAGACACACATTTCCCCCAACACCTTAGGGGAACAATATTCCCCTGTACTCACTCAATGTAAAGGGGTTGGGAGATTTTGCTCACAGTTTAGTTTGGGCCTATATAGCATTAGTACAAGTCCAAAACTGGAAGTGCCAACTTTTGCTGGAATAGTTACAATCTGGCTAAATTTCTGGACTGCCAGATCCATGGCTTGATCTCCAGAAACAAATTAAAGTCTCCACTCCCCACACCTAGAATGAAAAAAAGAATGACTGAAATAAAAAATATCAAACCCATTTATTGGGGGCACAAGACATAATCAGGGGAGAAGTTGACCAGCCTTCAGGTTCTCCTATTATACCAGCTTCAACCAACCCTTATACAGAACGCATCAAAAGCTCCTGATGGTAACTGAGTCAAGATCTTTTAATTATCTCAAGATTCTAGATATATAAGAATGGAAAAAGACTATTCTCATTCACATGTAGGGTAATGAAGAATTTCTGTGTATGTCTGCTCCTCTTGTCATCTTCCACCTGGATAATGTCATCCTAGGTGGTCTAGCCAAGTGACAAACTCCCATTACTCTCTGATTCAATATATTAGTTTTATGAATGGTTTTCTGTTAATTTTTTGTACTTATTCTCAAGTTCCTCTCCTATTATGAATTTTCATCAGAGTTGTGAGAGTTAGATTCCTGTTTTTTTCCACCTTTTATGCATAGGGATATTGAAGCAAATTTTCAGGAATAAGTTAAGCCTGATTTTCTTCTTTAAGTTCTTAAGTGTGCAACCAATGAAGGAAAAAAGATGCTGTGAACCTTGAAGTGATAATAAATGTGAGTTATCATTATTGTAATATAACCATAAAACTTAAGAGATATAATAAGCTTTTATTCTATTGCACTCACTGGACAAGAAAGGATGATATACAATTATTTTGCACAGGCTTTTGCAAGAATGGAAGCATTGAATGGAAAGCTTAAAAAATATCTGACTTAATAGCAATTATCATGGTAATAAGAACAGATATATTTGGTTGGTCTTGATGTTTGGGTACAAAACTAGGGGGAAGCTAGGTGGCACAGTGGATGGAGTATCAGCCCTGAAATCAATAGGACTTGAATTTGATTCCAACCTCAGACACTTAATTACATAACTGTCTGACCTTGGGCAAGTCACTTAACTGTCCAAAAAAAAGATAAAATACAAAAACCAAAATAATATTGTATCTGCATTTTTGAAGGGGGAATGATATTAACATTAATTATAAAAGGTAAGTGTTTTGTTAATCAGGGAACATGAGGGATTCTGTCATTTTTAACCTTTAAAAACTAGAAGATATAAGCATATTAAAGAGGTAGCCAGTTCCCTGAGCATGGAAATCAAGACACATGCTTCTCTGACACACTCCTATTATCAATATCAAATTTTGAATATTTTTTCTCTCCACTTGAATCCATTTCCTCATCTTTCCTGTGCTAGCATTGAGCCTCTCTATGAACAACAGAGAAGTGTATAAATGGAATAGAGTCAGTTAAATGGCACATTGGTTAGATCTTCAAGCCAGGAGTCAGGAATACCTGAGTTCAAATCCAGCCTCAGGCACAGCTACATAACTTTGGGTAAGTCCCTTCATCCTCAGTTTCTACATCTGAAAAATGAGCTGGAGAAGGCCATGCAAACAACTCTAGGATCTGCCAAGAAAGCCTCAAATGTAGGCAGCTAGTGTTGCAGTAGATAGAGCACTGGCCCTAGAGTCAAGAGGACATGAGTTCAAATCCAACCTCAGACACTTAATAATTACTTTGTGTGTACTTGGACAAGTCACTTAACCCCAATTGCCTTGCAAAAACAAAACAAAAACAAAAACTCAAATGGGGTCACAAACATTCAGACATAACTGAAACAACTGAACAATAACATGAAAAACAGACATTCTTAACCACCAATAACTGCTGATTCCTATACAGAGAACTCCTGCCTTCCTAGAAACAGTTAAATGTATAAAATGCTGGGCTTTAAGTCAAGGAGGCATAGGCTTGAATTCCACCTCAGATGTTGAAAAGTCACCTCTCTCAACCTCAGTCTACTCATTTAGATAATGAGAACTAAAAGTAGCACCCACCTTCCAGGGTGCTTTTGAAGAGCAATGGAAATGGTTACTTGTGCACCCTTTCCAAGAATTAAAATGCCATTTACATGTTAGCTACTAGAGGAAAAGTAGTTGTATTACCAGATACTATTGTTTTGACTCTCTTTAAGTAGTGATAATGACACTTTTTTCCTGTCAAGTCTAGTATAATACAATAATGTTTTAGTTATTGGTAGTCTGATGGAATAACCTTTATTAAGTTGACCCGGAGATAGGTAGAGAGTATTTGAATAGCCCTTCCTGAGGAAGACTGTATGTTATAGTATAACATGCACTACACTGAATCATTAGGATCTGGGTTCTAGTCAGAGCTAATTTAGAGTAGGCATCTTATTTTGAAATCTACTCCTTGTACCCCAATGTCCTCATATGTAAAATGAACACAAGTATATTTAGAACCTTCCTTTTTCAGGGTCCATGTGAGTAAAATTTTGTAAATACAAAGTGTTATGGGTGAGTTTTGGACATTTTGATGCTAAGCCTTGGGTGGGACTGAGAATGCTAACAGAGAGTTGGGAGTTATTTGTTTGAGAGGATTCATTCAGTTAACTAACAAAATTTATTAGTCACCCTCCATATGTCAGATAATTTTCTAAGTTCTGGAGATACAATTAGGAAAAGAAAGTCTGGCCTTTCCCTCAAGGAACTTCTAATCTAATAGAGAAGATGAAACATAAGAGGAAGCTGAAAAGTGGGGGGTAGGGCCAGGAATATGATGGAGAAGTCCAAAAAGAGTATAGATGGATGAGAAATGAAGAGATATCTGACCTGAGTGTCCTCCTTAGATAGACATTCTGAGATCTCTGCCCTCTGAAGAGAGTGCTCCTGGAAGAAGAGGTACTGATGAAGTATGAGTTCCAAGCTTGATGCCATCTTGTAGAATAATGAGGATTTTGTTGATTGAAGTTCTTAGGGGCATGATAACAAAGTCCCAATTTAGAAAGAAACAAAAAAATCTAACTATGGCTGTTTGTCAGAGTAGTTCAGTTAAAAAAATAAATAAATTACTATGCCTTGATATTGCTTTAGTGGATCAGTCAGAGGTGAGATATCAACCTCCATATGATCCCTCCTCTTAGCCATGTTATTTAAGTATGTATCAAAAGGTCACAAAACCAACAAATAGCCTATTGATACTCATAGAGTCATTTATCTAGAACCTGAAATGATTTCAGATATCATCTAATCTAGTTCCAACATTTTATAGATAGGGAAACTGAGGACCATGAAAGTTAAATGACTTTCCCAATATCACACAAGTCTTAAATGTCAGAGGGAGGATTCGAAGGCAGATCTGTTAACCTTAGAATCTGAGAGCTGCCCAGGAAGTCAGAAGGAAAGAAGAATCTGTTTGAATAAGCAAAAAAACTATTCATTGACTTTGAGGCTGAAATATGAATCATTGGATTTGAAACTGAAAAGATCCTAGAGTTAACCCCATCACTTTCCATATGGGGAAATTGAGGTGAAATAATTTGCCCAAGGTATCACAGATAACAAAGAGTAGAGCTGGGATAGTTCAAGATGTTTTGAGTTCAGTTTATATCTTTCCTCTTCATCAATTTGCCTTATAAAAGAAAAATAAGAAGGAAGAGAGAAGAAAGAAAATTTCTATCTTTTAAAGCAGAAGTGACTGAAGTTAAAGGGGAAAAGAGAGGAGAGGGAGAAGCAATTTCAGAGATTTGAGGGTCCATTGACTTGAGGATTTGTATCATTGTTAGCTGACTGAGTTTTATTGTTTTCAAGTGTAAATTGACCCGGGACAGAGCAGCTGCTGCCTATCAGCAAGAGAACAGATGACTGGCTAGGAGCCCAGGATAAGGGCAAACATGATTTGTTTCCCCCCCGCCCCCAGTTCAGGTTTATCTTTTTTTTTGCTTTGAGTAACAGTGAGTTAGGGCAGATGCATAGAATTCATTGACTAGGAAGGCTGAGAGTAACATTGGGAGCTGCTCGGTTGTGTCCCTCAGACTCTAGGGATGAAGACAGCCAGAACAACATGGACAGATGGACAGCTAGCTCATAGATGAAGAAGTCCAGGGTAGGCAATGATCTCTTAGTTCCTCACAACCTGTATAATCAGAGAATATTTTCTAATACAAACTAGCAACAACAGAGGGTGATTACCTTGTCCAAGTCTATTGACTCCAAACAGTAAAGAAGGATTGAGGTTTGAATTTGTGTTTAATTAAGACTATTGATTTGATGGTTTGGGCCGAATTTACCAAACAACTCATTTTAACAAACATTCCATTAAGCATCAACTGAGCAAAGACTACTGTGCTAGGAGTTAAGAGTCATACAAAGACTCATAGAATTTAATAACAATAACATATGGGCAAAGCACTTTACAATATTATATCATTTAATCTTCCCAATAATCATAGGAGCTAGATAAGTCCTTGGGTCAATATACTGAAGAAGAAACTGAGACAGAGGCTAAGTGATTGTTCCAGGGTCATAGAATTGCTAGGTATGTGAGGCTGCATTTGAAATCAGGTCTTTGTGACTCCAAGTCCAGTTCTCTATCCACCAAACCATATAGCTCCCTCATAGAAGACCATTTAGTATAGACACCTCATTTAAGGGGGGAAAATGAGGCCCAGAGAGGTAAAATTCTTTACCTAAGGTCAGAGGAGATACTACTACCCAAGTGCAGATATTCAGTGATAAAGGTCAAGTGCTATTAATCCCACACTTCCCCCAACAAGAGAGGATTCTCTCAGTTTGCCAAACTCTCAGAGGCTTTCAAAGAGGTGATTCCCTCTCTCCCCGTGCCCTCTTCCTATTGAGGTTAGCCACTCTAGTCTTATGAACCTAAGGTTTTAGGTGTAACTTGTGTTTGTGTATGTGTCTGTGAGTGTGTGCATGTGTGTGGGGGTGGCTGTGTGTCCAATCAACCCAGAAAAAGGAAAAAAAAGCACAAAATAAAAACAAAACATCTTCATTCTCATTCTTTTGGCACTTCAATGGAGTTTTACTTCAAAAACTCCCATAGCTGTGTCTAATTTTGTACTCATAATAAAAGAAAAGAAATAAAACCAAATATATTTCACACAATTCAAACTGAGTGTGAAGCAAAATGCTATGTGAGATCTGGAGGTGATACTTTTTTTTTAACCAAAAATGGCATCAGAGAAGCACTTATGGAGGAGGTGACATTTGAGTTGTAATTTAAAAGATGAGTAAAAAGTTTAAAAGTAAAAGTGGTTTGGATAATTTAAGATATTCCAGAGAGAAGGAACACTGAGCAAAGGCACAGAGATGGGGCATTGTAGGGTCTGTTTGAAGGATCATAGAATGAATGTAGAGTAGAAATATAAATAATGCTATCAAGGTAGGTTAGAGTCTATTTTTAAGAGGACTCCACATGGCAATAGGGAGTCATTGGAGATTTTTGAGCAGAAGAGTGAAATGACCAGCATATACACAAAGGCAATCAAGTTCACAGCTTTATAGGGGACATATTGGAATATGAAGCATGGGAAAAGGAACACCTTTCAAGAGATCATTATCATAATTGCAGACTTCAATGTAGGTTTATATTAAAGTAATGGCAGTGTGGTAGGGAATATAGGAGACAAAAACAGGGGATGTAGTAGAAGATAATTCGATTTAAAGGGTGAGAGTGAGGAATCCAAGAGAACACAGATTTTATAACTGGGGACCTGGGCAAATAGTGGTGCCATAGCAGACTGCTTAAATAGTGAGATGAAGAAGATTGGGCTTAAGGTAAAGATGATAAACTGGGTTTGTAACATGGTAGATTTAATGAAGTAAAATAATTTCTTCAGTTGGTGATATTGTACATAACAGTAACCAATGATATATACATATATAAAAATGGGGGACTGATTTCCAGTGAAAGATGGTTTAACTGCCACCAACAGGCAAAACTGGCATAATATAATGGACTGAGCAGAAGTTTTGAAGTCACAGTTCTTGAGTTCAAGCCCAAACTTTGATGATTGCTACTTATGATGAGCAAGTTATTCCTAGACCTCAGTAGTCTCATCTCAAAAATGAGACTCTAATAATCTAATATCCCATCCACCTCTAGAGTAGTCATAAAGAACATATCATAAGGGATATGTTCCTTACAACAGTTACTTTTTCATAAGAAATGCCATACATCTCTAGAATTGGCAAAAGTACAACCTCTCCACAAAGAGCCAGTGGAACAAGATGAATCACAGAGAATCACTAAAAATGTGGGGTATCTGCTACTGGGTCTGTACCCTGAAGAGATTATGAAAAGGGGTAAAAACCTCACTTATACAAAAATATTTATAGCAGCCCTGTTTGTGGTGGCAAAAAATTGGAAATTAAGTGAATGCCCTTCAATTGGGGAATGGCTTAACAAACTGTGGTATATGTATGTCATGGAACACTATTGTTTTATTAGAAACCAGGAGGGATGGGAATTCAGGGAAGCCAGGAAGGATTTGCATGAACTGATGCTGAGTGAGATGAGTATCTTAACAGCATCTTATACATCTTAACAGCAACATGGGGGTGATGATCAACCTTGAAGGACTCACTCATTCCATCAGTGCAACAATCAGGGACAATTTGGGGCTGTCTGTGATGGAGAATACTATCTATATCCAGAGAAAGAATTATGGATTTTGAACAAAGACCAAAGACTATTACCTTCAAATTAGGAAAAAAAACTTGTTATCTTATTATGTAATTTTACTATCTCGTACTTTATTTTTCTTCCTTAAGGATATGATTTCTCTGTCATCACATTCAGCTGAGATCAATGTATACCATGGAAACAATGTAAAGACCTCCAGAATGCCTTCTGTGGGGGTGGGGGGAGGGAAGAAAAAATGGGGGTAAATTGTGAAACAAAATAAATAAAATCTTTCTTAAAAAATATGGGGTATCGGTATCAAGTATGTAACTATCTACTCAACTAGATCTGTGAATTAATTATTGAAGTATAGAAGTTCACAAAGGCAAAGATCCTAAGCGATATACAATGTATATCGCTTAGGATTTTCACCTTCATATAGATATAGATATGTTTATGTCTTCTCATACTATTTAAACCTTGCCATGTCCACCTATGATGTCAGCAAAGAGGATCTTTCAGCATGGTAAGGGCTATTCTCCCATTCCTCCTGACTTTGCTCTGGTACCACTGAGGATAAGCATCTGTAGCTCACTCTCACTAACTAGCCCATTTCCTATCATTTATTTCCTTGATGGTATATTTTGTTTCTGTTCTTCTGGGTTCTTATTGATTTTGTGTTCTAATCTGGTTCTACTCTACCATTTGCCTCTCCATTACTCTAAGTAATATCTATTTTTAATTCTTCAGAGACTGTCACATCCCGTCTCTTGCCATCATACTTGTAGGATATTGGTATTAAAAAGATAGGTCTTCATTTCTAAAGAAAGTTGAGTTGCATTAATGTTCCAAACTTTGGTGAAATAGTGCACAATTTAAAATAGATAATCTCTGCTACTACTACTACTATTATTGCTACTATTACTACCATTACTATTATTGTTATTTTAACAGACTTTTCCTTTACCTTTTAAGGATTTTAGAAGGTGAGATACCTTGCTGATAATCTGAAATTTTAAGGCAGTGATACCACTAGATTTTCTAGTGGAAGGAGACAGTAATAAGTCTCATTCATTGACCTGTAAAGAAAGCTATGCAAATAAAAAACACATTATGTGGTTTGGAGTTGACTCCTTTTTACATTTTTTTAACAGAAATATTGGCCAGGGAATCTCATTCAGTTAATTTCATTAACAAAAAACCTCACCCACCAAAAATCCACCATCACCACCTTATATTAATTAGTTGATGGAACCCTTATGTTGTGATGTGTGTTTGAGGTCATTGTAGAATGAACATTGTCATGGAAATATGTTTTGTGGGACTTGTTAGCACAGATATTATTTAGCTAAATTGCTTTTAATGACTCCTCCTGAGCCTTATGCATCTGCTGGGCAATTTATTTTATAGTTGGGGACTTTAAACTTTCTATTTTTTAATGTAATCAACCCAAGTGGCCCATTCAGAACCCAAGGAGGTTAATAGAGTGTCCATATTTTCTGGGCTGATTTAAAATAATGTATGATTTCTTTTTTCTATCAAGAATGACATTGGAGTCCAGTTTTCTTTAGTTCCACTCAGGACTGAGTAATTTCTGAAAGCTTAAAATGCTTTCTTACTCTCTAACACTTGCCTTGAGGGAAACTTTAAACCATTTTAGAGACTATATCTCAGACAACCTGCTGATTTTGTTCTGAGGAAGGTCTCCTAGATAATCATATGAAAAGGATTTAAAGCAAATCCTTAGCACCATAGGATCCCTTTGTCCCTCAAGGCAACCAGGGACTCATTTCCTCCATGAATTTTCCTTATGCTTACCCTTTATGTCCTGGCTAGAGAAGCAAAGGCAGGATTTTATATCATAACAGAAGTTATTATTCTTAGTCATGTCAATGACATAACTTAGTTATGACAAAATTATTATGAAAAATAACAAATAAAAATGATGACTCTTGATTTTGGGATAAGGTGAGGAATTAGTAGAATAAAGAATTTCATTTAGTCAAGTGCCAGGCTATTAAGGGAAAGAAAACAATTTTGAACCAAATCCTTGTAGAGGTCATTTTAAATCAGACCAATTTGAAGAACCGAACAATACTTCTTAAGACTGGATCTATATCAAAGATTCTTTACCTCTTGGATGAGGTGTTGGCAGTCTGGGAAAATTTTCAGTGGCTTTCTCAGAAGAATGTTTATAAGGCTAAAAAAATAAGACACGTAGGATTAGAAAGGAAACCAATAACATTGAAATAGAAATGTACATTGTTTTCTCATTCATGGGTCCCTGAGATCTCTTCCTAGACTCCTAGTCTATGGATGCCATTTTGAGAGTATGATGGACTGTTAGAACTAAAAGAGATCGTCTTGTTCAAATTCTTTATTTTATGGATGAGAAAACTGACATTGATTCAGTTCTTCATTTTATAAATGAGACCTAGAGGAGTTAAGGGACTTGCCAACAGTTACATGGAAGAAGTAATGTCAGAACCTGACCACAACTCATTTGATTCCTCCTCCAGGGCTTGTTCTATTATACCATACTGCCACTCATCGAGGGTTCTGATATACTACATGGTGCCATTGCCATGTGAGCAATGAGGACATACTGAGGATTTCCTATTTTTAAAGTGCTACATATGGGAACCTTTAGATTTTTTGATTTTACCATGATGAATGGAAGTCTCCTTTAAATATCCACTACTACATGGATCAGTGTTTTCTGTTTATGTACATATGCATATTTATAGGTATACATATATATAAACATACATGTATATTGTGTATGTTTGCATACATGCATACACACATACATACTTATAAATGTGTATTTATCAACCTCTATGTTCGTTCTTATTCCATGCAATCCTCCAATTCTTTTCCATGTATTCTTCAAATCACATATAATTTCTCCAATGAAATGAAGGTTTTCATCTCATTCATTTTCTTTTAGTATATGAGAACTATAGATAAAACTATCATGAAATTCAAACATTAGCTCTCATTCTTGCTACAAATGATTTGTCTTGAGTCAGAAATGATTTGATTTTTTTTAAATCCCACACCAAATATGTATGTTTCATTGGTAACATCCTGCTCCCTGTTGGGGCTTACTCTGACTCCTTCTATGGTCATTTGTTTACTTTTAAATTTAAATTTAAAATGGAGACTGTGGTGCTCCATAATTCAAAGTTCAAGATAGCAACAACAAAAATAAATGACTTACTAGCCATTAGAATATCCTATAAAAATTGACCTTGGAGTCAGGAGGATGGGAGTTCGAATCCAACCTCAGATTCTTGATATTTACTAGCTATGTGATCTTGGGCAAGTCATTTAAACCTGATTGCCTCACATCCAGAGTCATCTCTAGTCAACCTGATTAACATCTAACTGCTGAACCCAGATGACTCTGGAGGAGAAAGTGAGACTGGTGACTTAGCACAGCACCTCATCATTTAAATCTAGTTCATGTGCTTGTCATGCTATCACCTCCCTGATGTCATGGTCTTCTTCAGTTATGAAGGATACATATCATCATCATCATTATCATTATCATCATCATCATCATCATCAACAACAACAAATATTTCTGGCTGTGTAGATGGCTGCTAGGTGGCAAGTTAGAGTACCAGATCTGAAACTTTCTGAGTTCAAATCTAGCCTCTGACAGTTACTAGCTATCAAACCCTGGGCAAGTCACTAAAGCACTTTTGCCTCAGTTTCCTGTAAATGAACTTGAGAAGGAAATGACAAATGACTCCAATGAAAAATCCAAATGGAACCATGAAGCATTGAATGCAAGTGACATGGCAACAACATAGACAGGAAAAAATATGGGGTGGGGATGGGTAGGAAGAATAAAGAGAAAATAACTATGTCATTTAGCCAAGCTGGATGTCCTACTTGTGAAATTATTAGAATGAGATGCTGATTTTGATAAGCCCCAGGAATTATTTTTGACTGTCTCTAACAAACTGGAAAGACAAGTAGAAATTTAACAAAGCAACAATGGAAACACAAGTCTAAGCATACTTCTAGTCTTTAGAAAGTTGGTGATTTTGGAAATCATAACAGATTGAATCTAGGTTGGGTCTGTATATGTACAAGCACCTGTTTAATTTTAGCTTAAGTTTGATGTCAAGGGGAAAATGCTTAACAATTAGAATAATCTTAAAAGTAGTATGCTACCTTGGAATGTATTCAGCTATTGGAGTTTGCCATGTAAAATTTGTATGACCAATTGTTAGATTAATTTCAGAATATATTGTTCTTCTTTTCCCTCTCTATGGTTTCTTCCAACTCAAATAAACTAACATTCTGTGATTCTAAAATAAGAAAAACTTAAAAATGAATCCAGTAATTCCATTGACTGCTTTGAAGCCAAAAAACATAAAAGAAATTCTTCTAATTTAGTCTCTGCCAAAAACGTTTGTAATTGGTATTCATTTACTGTGACATGGTACAGAGGAAAGATAACTGGCATTGGAATCTGAGTACATATCACATCTCTGATGCTATTCATAAGAGCCTACATATGTCATTGAAACTTTTTGTTCCTCAATTTCCACATCTGTCAAATCAGGATTTCAATTATATGCTTTCTGATGTCTGATATAGAACTATAGATCTTTAAAGCTGGAAATTTAAAGATAATTTAATTTTCCTACATTTTAGGCTCAATTAGGTTAAATGATGACCAGAATTACAGTTAGTAATTGATTCCCCTCCCCCCCATATTTCCTCTTATGTTACTGTTACTGAATCTATGTCATTGAGATTAAAGAGCTACTATTTTTATATACATAGTGGTTATCCTTCCAACTTAACTCTAGAATTATCCATTACTTGCATATTGTGTGAGGGCAAAGCAGAAACCATAGATCAAATAGAAAAGTATTTCACTAGAATAAAATAATAAAATAAAAAACAGGAAAAAACATAAAGTAATATTATTTTCAGCAGCAGTACCCCAATTAATACAATCTCTATAGGCTCATGTTTCGATAGGGAAAAATCCCTTTTTATCCAAGGTTTCAATTTCCAAATTGCCTACCTTGCATCACAGTTGGGAAAATGTAATTTTGTCTGCTCTATCTCTCCCAGCTGCTTGGGGTTGTTTTGGAACTTCTGTGATGCTTTTCTTGCAGTTAGCCTTAGCCTATTATCTGCCAAAATGCTGCATTTCTTTAGGAAGCTGTCATACTGTGTGAATTGAGACCACCACAGGCTGATATCCATCTGGGTTAGTCAATAAATTCTTGGGTCTGTGATTAGTCACTTTTGTAGCTGTATGTTACTAAAATACTTAATGACAACTGGTGACCATAAGGTTTCCAGAGCTCCTCTTCTCAATGAATAGTCCCCAATCATCACTTTTGCCTGACTTTGAGTGACTAAATATCATACACCTTTTCACAATATGCTTCCCACATTGTCAGTCCCTCCTACTGAGTCTTTCTAAGATTGGGCACTGACACTTTTATCTCTTTTCATTTGCACTTTCAATTCCTGTCATACATCTTGTTGATTAGTACTCAACCACATAAATTGTCTTGGACTTTGATAAACCTCAAGGAGATACTGGAAACTCTAGAAGGGAGGGACATATATCATTAGCTTCTGTCAGTGAAGATGTTGTCCTCCTGGCTTCTAAGCTATATCTTCATGAACTGGAGGTGAGGCAAGTGGTAGTGTCAGAAGCAAATTTGAAATTTGAAGACTGGAGTTTGAGTCTTGGATCTATCAATAATTGTTTATATTGCCTTAGGTTTCACTTGATTCTCTCAGCTTCAGGTGCCTTATTTGTATTATGTATATAATCATATTTGCTCTTGCTACTTGGGGAAAAAGGGAATCTTGCTAATCTCAGAGTCCGTTCTCTTAATCTCACAATCCCTTGTCATCATCCCCTACTCTTTCCTCCTTTGTTCCAGTCTTTGAGGAAGAGGTAGACATTTATGTCAAGGCCGACTGTCTTATAAGGGACTTGATTCCATCTCCTCCTATCTTCTTTGGAATAGTGCCCTCACTACCTCCCTCCTTTGCTAATTGTCAGTTTTGCAGAATCTTTTGATTCTTTTTGTGTTGTCCAGGGAACAAAAATGCTCAATGCCCTTTCCTCACCATTCTTTCTTTTTAAAATGATCACTAGATCTTACCATCCTTTCAAGCTACAATTTTACATTTATTTTCCCTTTCTTATCTCTATCTCTTAAAAAATACTTAATGCCTCAATTTCCTCTTTTTTTCATTCTCTTCAAACCTCTCCCAACCTCATTGGTGAATTAAAACTACTAGCTCAAAAATTGCAAAAAATAATTTCCAAATTTAATGGACTGTTATAAATCATCTTTCTTTGAAGATTTTAGCATCTTTAACTTTCCTTACCTCCTGGATACTTTCTTTAAAGATTTTTTTTTTTCATTTCTGTCTCTTGGATCTCCTATTTCTGCCAAAAGAACCATAAACTTTCCAGTTACTCAGATTCGCAATCTTAGTGTCATTCTCAACTTTTTGCTCTCATTCAGTTGTCAGATCTTATTGGTTCTATCACCATACCATCTTTTTCTCTACTCATCTAGTCACTCCCAGACAGAAATTATTTTTCTAAAGCACAGGTCTGACCTTGATACGTCCTTTATCAATAAACTTCTCTATCCTATTATCTAGAATAAAATACAAACTCCAGTGGTTCAGTGTCTACTTATCTTTCCTATCTTCTCATAAATTGTTCCCCTCTACATACTCTGTTATACATACTGACCTCTTTGCGGTTCCTTACACACAACACTCCATCCTTCTGCTTTTTTTTTTCTGGGGCTAATTTGCCATCCCTGGGTTGTATTTCTTCTTACCTCCATCTTGTGGAATGACTTTCAAGAACAATATATGATGAACTGGAATACAGAATTCTTGGCTTTTCAATTCC
The DNA here is from genome assembly GCF_037893015.1 of Macrotis lagotis. Taxonomy (NCBI): domain Eukaryota; kingdom Metazoa; phylum Chordata; class Mammalia; order Peramelemorphia; family Peramelidae; genus Macrotis; species Macrotis lagotis. Next base: position 57,063,921 of record NC_133659.1, read on the forward strand.
TGATGAACTTATCTGGCCTTTATTATTTTTTTTTCTAAGCACAGGCTATATACTACAGTTACTGAGAATGGAATTTGGGGGTAACTGTATAGGTAATCCTGAGCTCAAGAGGATCACAAGTTTGAAAGTTTCTTAGCTCAACGGTATAAGGATGTGATTTACTAGAGTAGATTTCCTTAGTATAATGTTTTTTAAATAAATAAAAAGTCCACCAGAATGACTTCTACCATGTCAAAGGAGATGAAGGTATTTGAACATTACTAACTTTCTCAATTATTGCCCTGAATTGTCTAGACATTGTAAGATTAAGGGAAATATTAAATATCTATTGAGGAAATATCAAGGAAATATCACTATTTCATGAAAAATGGGCATGATAAACTACAACAAAAAGGCAGAGCCTTAACAGGAGAGGACATTAAGAAGAGATTGCAAGAATACATAAAAGAAGTATAGAAGAGACATCTTCACATCACCAATAACCACAATGGAGTAGTTTCTATCTAGAGCCAGACATCCTAGAGAATAAAGTCAAGTGAACCTTAGGAAGAATAAGACTAGTGGAGATGATAGAATTTCAGTTGAACTATTTAAAATACTAAAAAATAATGCAACTGAGTGCTGTGTTCAATATGCCAACAAATTTTAAAAACTCTTTAGTGACCACTGGATTGGAAAAGATTGCTTTATGTCCCAATCCTAAAAAAGGACAATGCCAAGTAATGTTTTTATTTAATTTTTTTAAAATTTTTATTAAAGATATTATTTGAGTTTTACAGTTTTCCCCCAATCTTGCTTCCTTCCCCCCACCCCCACCCCACAGATAGCACTCCATCAGTCTTTACTTTGTTTCCATGTTGTACCTTGATCCAAATTGGGTGTGATGAGAAAGAAATCATATCCTTAAAGAGAACAGAATTCTCAGAGGTAACCAGATCAAACCAAAAGACATCTGGGTTTTTTTTTCTGAATTAAAGGGAATAGTCCTTGTACTTTGTTCATACTCCACAGCTCCTTACCTGGATACAGGTGGCACTCTCCTTTGCAGACAGCCAAAAATTGTTCCCAATTGTTGCGCTGATGGAATGAGCAAGTCCTTCAAGGTTGAACATCACTCCCATGTTGCTGTTAGAGTATACAGTGTTTTTCTGGTTCTGCTCATCTCACTCAGCATCAGTTCATGCAAATCCCTCCAGGTTTCCCTGAAATCCCGTCCCTCCTGGTTTCTAATAGAACAATAGTGTTCCATGACATACATATACCACAGTTTGCTAAACCATTCCCCAATTGAAGGACATTTACTGGATTTCCAATTCTTTGCCACCACAAACAGGGCTGCTATAAATATTTTTGTACAAGTAATGTTTTTACCCTTTTTCCTCATCTCTTCAGGGTATAGACCCAGTAGTGGTATTGCTGGGTCAAAGGGTATGCATATTTTGGTTGCCCTTTGGGCATAGTTCCAAATAGCTCTCCAGAAGGGTTGGATGAGTTCACAGCTTCACCAACAGTGTAATAGTGTCCCACATTTCCCACATCCCTTCCAACAATGATCATTATTCTTCCTGGTCATACTGGCCAATCTGAGAGGTGTGAAGTGGTACCTCAGCAAAGCTTTAATTTGCATTTCTCTAATAATTAATGATTTAGAGCATTTTTTCATATGGCTATGGATTGCTTTGATCTCCTCATCTGTAAATTGCCTTTGCATATCCTTTGACCATTTGTCAATTGGGGAATGGCTTTTTGTTTTAAAAATATGACTCAGTTCTCTGTATGTTTTAGAAATGAGTCCTTTGTCAGAATCATTAGTTGTAAAGATTGTTTCCCAATTTGCTAATTTCCTTTTAATCTTGATTACATTGGTTTTATCTGTTCAAAAACTTTTTAATTTAATGTAATCGAAATCATCTAATTGGTTTTTAGTGATGTTCTCCAACTCTTCCTTAGTCATAAACTGTTCCCCTTTCCATAGATCTGACAGGTAGACTAGTCCTTGATCTTCTAATTTGCTTATAGTATTGTTTTTTATGTCTATGTCCCGTAACCATTTGGATCGTATCTTGGTAAAGGGTGTGAGCTGTTGGTCCAATCTAAGTTTCTTCCATACTAACTTCCAATTTTCCCCCAGCAGTTTTTATCAAAGAGGGAGTTTTTATCCCGGTGGCCTGACTCTTTGGGTTTATCAAACAGCAGATTACTATAATCCTCTCCTGCTTTTACACCTAGTCTATTCCACTGGTCCACCACTCTATTTCTTAGCCAATACCAAACAGTTTTGATGACTGATGCTTTATAATATAATTTTAGATTGGGTAGTGCTAAGCCACCTTTGTTTGCATTTTTTTTTCATTAAGCTCCTGGCAACTCTTTATTTCTCCATATGAATTTACTTACAATTTTTTCTAGCTCATTAAAGTAATTTTTTGGAATTTTGATTGGTAGGGCACTAAACAAATAGTTTAGTTTTGGTAGAATTGTCATTTTTATTATATTAGCTCTACCTATCCATGAGCAGTTGATATTTGCCCAGTTATTTAAATCTGATTTAATTTGTGTGAGAAGTGTTTTATAATTGTTTTCAAAAAGATTCTGAGTCTGTCTTGGCAAATAGACTCCCAAGTATTTTAATGTCTGAGGTTACTTTGAATGAATTTCTCTTTCTAGCTGGTCATATATAGGAAAGTTGAGGATTTATGGGGGTTTATTTTATAACCTGCAACTTTGCTAAAATTGCTAATTGTTTCCAGTAGTTTTTTAGATGATTTCTTGGGATTCTCTAGGTAGACCATCATGTCATCTGTGAATAGTGAGAGTTTTGTCTCTTCCTTCCCAATTCTTATTCCTTTAATTTCTTTTTCTTCTCTAATTGCTGATACTAACATTTCTAATACAATATTGAATAGTAGTGGTGATAATGGGCACCCTCGTTTAACCCCTGATCTTATTGGGAATGCCTCTAGCCTCTCCCCATTGAGTATAATGCTTGTTGATGGTTTCAGATAGATACTGCTAATTATTTTAAGGAACAGTCCATTTATTCCTGCACTCTCTAGTGTTTTAAATAGGAATGGATGCTGTATTTTGTCAAAAGCTTTTTCAGCATCTATTGATATGATCATATGGTTTCTGATAGGTTTGTTATTGATATAATTGAGTATACTAACAGTTTTCCTAATATTGAACCAACCCTGCATTCCTGGGATAAATCCTACTTGATCATAATGTATTATCCTAGTTATGACTTGTTGTAGTCGTTTTGCTAAGATTTTATTTAGGATTTTTGCATCTATATTCATCAGGGAAATAGGTCTATAATTTTCTTTCTCTGTTTTAACTCTTCTAGGTAGCAGTACCATATTGGTTTCATAGAAAGAGTTAGGCAGAGTTCCATCTTTCCCTATTTTTCCAAAGAGTTTATATAGGATTGGAACCAATTGTACCTTAAATGTTTGGTAGAATTCACTTGTGAATCCATCAGGCCCTGGAGATTTTTTTTAGGGAGTTCACTAATGGCTTGTTGAATTTCTTTTTCTGAGATAGGGTTGTTCAGGTATTTAATCTCTTCTTCATTTAACCTGGGCAACTTATATTTTTGTAAATATTCATCCATTTCACTTAGATTATCAAATTTATTGGCATAAAATTGGGCAAAATAATTTTGAATTATTACTTTAATTTCTCCTCATTGGTGGTGAGTTCACCTTTTCCATTTATAATACTAGCGATTTCGTTTTCTTCTTTCTTTTTTTTAAACAAATTGACCAGAGGTTTATCAATTTTATTGGTTTTTTCATAATACCAACTTTTGGTTTTATTTATTAATTCAATAGTTTTTTTGCTTTCAATTTTATTAATTTCTCCTTTGATTTTTAAAATTTCTAATTTGGTATTTGATTGGGGATTTTTGATTTGTTCTTTCTCTAATTTTTTTAGTTGCATGTTTAGTTCATTGATTTCCTCTTTATCCAATTTATTCATATAAGCATTTAGAGTTATAATATATCCCCTGAGAGTTGCTTTGAATGAATCCCATAGGTTTTGGTATGTTGTTTCATTATTATCATTATCTAGGATAAAATGGTTAATTCTTTCTATAATTTGTTTTTTGGTCCACTCATTTTTTAAGATGAGGTTATTCAGTTTCCAATTTGCTCTGGGTCTATATCTCCTTGGCCCAGTATTGCATATGACTTTTATTGCATTGTGATCTGAGAAAGATGTATTCACTATTTCTGCCTTTCTGCAGTTGATCATTAGGTTTTTATGTCCTAGTACATGGTCAATTTTTGTATAGGTTCCATGTACTGCAGAGAAAAAGGTATATTCCTTCCTATACGCATTCAGTTTCCTCCATAAGTCTACCATATCTAATTTTTCTAACAATCTATTTACCTCCCTAATTTCTTTCTTGTTTGTTTTATGATTTGATTTATCTAGATCTGATAGCGGGAGGTTGAGGTCTCCTACTAGTAGAGTTTTGCTGTCTATTTCTTCCTGTAATTCTTTCAGCTTCTCCTCTAAGAATTTGGGTGCTGTCCCACTGGGTGCATATATATATTCAATATTGAAATGACTTTATTGTCTATGGTACCTTTTAGGAGGATAAAGTTCCCTTCCTTATCTCTTTTAACGCTATCTATTTTTGCTGCTGCTTTGTCTGAGATAAGGAATGCTACCCTTGCTTTTTTTACTTCAGCTGAAGCAAAATATATTTTGCTCCAACCTTTCACCTTTACTCTATATGTATCTCTCTGCTTCAAATGAGTTTCTTGTAAGCAGCATATTGTAGGATTCTGGTTTTTAATCCACTCTGCTATTTGCTTACGTTTTAAGGGAGAGTTCATCCCATTCACACTCAAGGTTATGCTTACTAATTCTTTATTGCCCTCTGTGCTATCTTCCCTCTGTTTGTATTTTTCCCCCTTCCCCCCCTTTTATCCATATTCCCCAGTATTTTGTTTTTGAATACCACCCCCTTCAGTGTGTTTGCCCTCCTATATCACACCCTTCCCTTTCTTTCCCCCTTTCCCTGTTCCCTTCCCTTCCTTTTGTTATTTCCCCTTATTTCCTCCACTCCCCTTCCCTTTCTCTGTCCCCCCTCCCCTTTTCCCCTTTTACTTCTTGAAAGGTTAGATGTTTTATAAGTTAATTGAGTATGTGTAGGTTGACATTAAGCCAAGTCTGATGAGAAGAAGATTCAGGTGTTTCTCCTCTACTCCCTTCTTCCCCTCTATTTCCATAGGTTTTTTGTACCTCTTAGTGTAATGAGATTTGTCCCATTCAATCCCCTCCCTCCTCCCGTCTCTTTCCTGTCCCCCTTTTTAGGGAGGTAGAGTATTTTTTTTAGATCATTCTATCTAAGTCATAGAAAATTCTGAGTGTCTGTCCCTTCTAGTTCAGTATATTCTGTTGAATAGAGTCCAAATTCCTGAGAGTTATTAGAGTCTTTCTCCCCAGTGGAGTTAAAGCCAGTTACATCCCATTAGATATCAGTCTCATGGATAGGTCATGGATGTCCATCATTTCTGGCTAGGTATATTCTCTCTGTTAGAGTTACATTTCTCAGGATTTATGAGAGTCTCTACCCCTCCCCATGCTGGGATATAGCCAGTTTCAACTTGCTGGATTGCATTTTTTTCCTTTTACTGCCCCCCCTTTTCTTACCTTTTCATGTGTCTCTTGAACCTCCTGTTTGATATCCAAATTTTCTGTTTAGCTATGGTCTTTTCATCAGAAATTTTTGGAATTCTTCCATTTTGTTAAATGTCCATCTTTTTCCCTGGAAGAGAAGGCTCAGCTTTGCAGGAAAGTAGATTCTTGGCTGCATTCCAAGCTCCCATGCTCTTCGAAATATCTCATTCCAGGCCCTTCGATCCCTTAAAGTTGATGCAGCCAGGTCCTGCGTGATCCTTACTGTGGCTCCTTGATATTTAAATTGTTTCTTTCTGGCTGCTTGCAGGATTTTCTCTTTTATCTGATAGTTCTGGAGTTTGGCCACAACATTCCTTGGTGTTTTTCTTTTAGGATCTTTTTCTGGTGGGGATCGATGTACTCTTTCAATAACTACTTTGCCCTCTGATTCCATGATGTCAGGGCAGTTTTCCATCACTAGATCCTGTAATATTAAGTCCAGGCTTTTTTTCTCTTCAATGTTTTCAGGAAGCCCTATTATTTTCAAGTTTCCCCTCCTCGATCTATTCTCGAGGTCAGTGGTTTTGTTGATGAGGTATTTCACATTTGCTTCTATTTTTTTCTATGTTTTGATTTTGTTTAACTGACTCTTGCTGTCTCCTGGACTCATTAGTTTCTGTAGACTCCATTATTTTTTGGGGGAGGAGTTTTCTTCATTAACCTTTTCCAATTGGTCAATTCTACTTTTGAAAGAGCTTTCTATTTGACCAATTGAGGTTTTGAGAGAATTAATTTCTTTTTACATTTGCTCATTTGAGGATCTGAGAGAATTGTTCTCATTTTGTAATTGTCCAATTCTACTTTCTAAGGTTTTGTTTTCTTGTTGCAAGGTATTAATTGTCTCCCCCAAATTTTCCAGTTGATTTTTAAACTCCTTCCTTATTTCTTCAAGGAAGTCTTTAAGTGCTAGAGACCAGATTGTATTCTGCTCAGATGTTCCAGGTCTCTCTGGGTTGGGGTCTTTCCCTTCCAGGAATTTTTCTATGGATCCACCTTTCCGCTGACCCTTCTTCATTATGCTAAGACCTTGAGTTGGGTGGGGCTTGTTCACCTGGGCTTGGGATCTCTAAAGGCTTTACTGAGTGCAGTTTCTCTGGCTGGCCAGTAGGAAGTGCTGGTTGCCCTCTCTGGGGTGTCTGTGACCTTGGTTGTGAAGCCTTCTCCCTTTGCTTGAGGGAGGGAATTGGAGCTATTGAATTCTTTTGCCTTCAATCAATGGTGGGCTTTACCCTGGCCTGAGGTGGTTCCTCAGCTGGGCTGGTTCTTTTGCTCGCACACCTGCGCCTGAGGCAGGAATGATTTGCATTTGTTTGGGAGGAGGCCTCAGTGCAATGGAGGCGTGGGCTCAGAGTTTCTCAGACCTGAGGAGCCCAGGGATGGTGTCTGCAGCTCTTCTGCACCCGACCTCTCCCCGCAGCCCCTACCCCAAGCTCCAGGGGGACAGCACCAACACCAGTGTCTCTGCTTCCCCAAGGACCCAATCCCCCTTCGTTCAGCCCCACCTCTGATCCAGCAGGTCCGGCTCTCAGGCCCTCAGACTCCTGGTACCGATTCAGCTGTTGGCCTGGCTGATCTTCCCTGGGAGCTCAGACTCACCTGCTGGTACTCAGCCAAGGCTGCTGCAGGACACAAATCCTGAGGTAAATTTTCCTCTCCTGGCTTTTCTTTCTGGGTTTCCTGGTTCAGATTTCTTTTAAGAGGTTTGTTTCATGTAATAGATGGGGAAGAGATCAGGAGACTTTAGAACTGTGCCTGTCTTCTCTCCGCCATCTTGGCTGGAAGAGCCCAAGTAATGTTAAGATTACTTTACAATTGCACTCATTTCCCTTTTTGACCAAAATAGGCATAAATTTCTGCAATCTAGATTTCAGTAATATGTGAACTAAGAATTATTAGAACAGGCTGGGTTTTTTTTATTTTATTTTTCCTTGGTTACATGCAAAACAAGTTTCAGCATTCACTGAGTTCCAAATTCCCTTTCTCCTACTCCACTTCCCCTCATGGATAAAGCAAGTTATTTGATATAGGTTAAAAATGTATAGTCAATGAAATACATCACTGCAATGGTCATGTTGTAAAAGTAAATATAACCCCCCCCCCCCAAAGAGAAACTTCAAGGAAAATAAAGTGAAAAAAATTATGCTTCAATCTGGATTCAGATATCATCAGCTCTGTCTTTGAGATGGCTAGTCTTCTTTATCATAAGTCCTTCAGAGTTCTCTTGGGTCACAGCTTTGCGGAGAAAAGGTAGGTCATTTATAGCTAATCATCCTTTGATATTTCTTTTATTTTGTATGTAGTACATTTCCCATTGTATCTGCTCTTGTAAGTGGTTTTTCTTCTGGTTTTTAATCCACTCTGATATTTGCTTACGTTTTAAGGGAGCGTTCATCCCATTCACATTCAAAGTTATAATTACTAACTCTTTATTGCCTTCCATGTTATCTTCCCTCTTTTTGTATTTCCCCTTGTTTCCCTTTATCCATACTCCCCAGTGTTTAGTTTCTGAATACCATCACCTTCAGTGTGTTTTCCCTCATGTCCAACCCCTCCCCCCTTTTCCCCTTTCCCTTTGCTCCTTCCCTTCCTTCTGTTGATCCCTCTTTCCTCCCCCTCCCCTTTCCTCCCTTTTAACACTTTAAAGGTATAAGTTTCTTAACTGAGTTTGTATATGTTAACTTAAAACCAATCTGATGAGAGTAAGATTCAGGTGCTTCTCACCTCCTCCCTTCTTTCCTTCTATTGCAACAAGTCCTTTGTATCTATTAATGTAATGAGATTTACCCCATTTAGTCTCCCCATCCTCCCATCTCTTTTCTGAACCCTTTTTTAAGGAGGTATTATTTTTAAATCATTCTGAGTCACAGAAATGTCTTGAGTGTCTATCACTTCTGTCTATTCTCTTTACTAGAATTTAGCAATTTAGCAATTATTGTGAATTATTAAAGTCTTTCTCCCAGGTAAGGATATATCCAGTGTCATTTCATTGGATATATCAAATAAGTCATACATATTCATCTCTTATGGCTAATTAAATTCTCTCTAATAGAGTTACAATTCTTGAGAGTTGTTAAAGTCTTTCTTCCAGGTAGGGATATTGCCAGTTTCACCTTATTTGATAACATTTTTCCCTCCCCTCCCTTTTTTAAATTTTACCTTTTCATGTGTCACTTGAGTCTCCTGTTTGAAGTTCAAATTTTCTATTAAGCTCTGCTCTTTTCATCAGGAAAATTTGGAGGTTTCCTATTTCATTAAATGCCCATCTTTTGCCCTGGAAGAGAAGGCTCAATTTTGCTGGATAGTGGATTCTTGGCAGCATTCCAAGCTCCCTTGCTTTTTAGAATATTGCATTCCAGGTCCTTTGATCCCTTAATGTTGATGCTGCCAGGTCCTATGTAATCCTTATTGTGGCTCCTTGGTATTTAAATTATTTCTTTCTGGCTACTATAGGATTTTCTCTTTTATCTGATAGTTCTAGAATTTGGGTACAATATTCCTTGGTGTTTTCATTTGTCATCCCTTTCCAGAGGGGATCAATGTATTTTTTCAATAACTATTTTTCCCTCTGGTTTCATGATATCAGGGCAGTTTTCCATCACTAAATCCTGTAATATTTAGTTCAGGATTTTTTCCTCTTCAATGTTTTCAGGAAGACCAAAAATTTTTAGGTTATTTTTCCTCAATCTATTCTCGAGGTCAGTGGTTTTGCTGACAAGGTATTTATCATTTTCTTCTATTTGTTCAATCTTTTGGTTTTGTTTAACCAATTCTTGTTGTCTCATGAAGTCATTGGTTTCCACAGACTCCATTCTTTTTTTTTAGGGAAGAATTTTCTTCATTTAGCTTTTGCAACTTTTCCAATTGGTCAATTCTATTTTTGTAAGAGTTTTCCCTTTAATCATTTGAGGTTTTGAGAGAATTATTTTCTTTTTGCATTTGTCCAATTATATTTTCCAAGGATTTGTTTTCTTGTTGTGTGGTGTTTTATCTTGGGTTGCTTTCTCAAATTTTACAATTAATTTTTAAACTCCTTCCTGATTTCTTCAGGGAAAACTTTCTGTGCTAGAGACCAAATCATCTACTTCTCAGGGGTTTTACATCTGTCTGAATTAGGGTCTTTTCCTTTTAGGAATTTTTCTTTCTGATGGCCATTCTTCATTTTCCTAAGATCTCATGTTGGGAGGAGGGGCTGGTTCACAGAGGTTTGGTATTGAGATCCCTAGAGGCTTTACTCACTGAGTGTAGTATCTCCAGCTGGCCAGTAGGGGGTCGAAGGCTTTGCTCACTGAGTGGTTACTAGGGGGTCTTGGAGGCTTTTCTCACTGAATGTAATATCCCCTCTCAGTAAGTAGGCGGTGATAGAGGATGGAACCTACCCTCCATCCCTTCCTGTAAGTCCCAGACTGTCAGTCCCACAGCCACCCCTCCATTCTCTGGTTATTTCTCAGAGGGAAGGGGTTCCCACAGCGCAAGCCCCTGGAGCTGATCTCAGATTAGTCCTGTTCTGGTCCCTCCCCCACTGGCTATCAGCACTCTGCACTCACCACATCCCCAACCCCCAGACAGACCTTTAGGTCTGCGTTGTTTTTCTATCTTCTCTTTCTGTGTTATGTTGATAGGACTTCCATTAAGAGATTTGTTTCATATTGTTTATGAGGGAAGATAAGGAGACCTTAGCACAGGACCTGGCTGATCTCTGCCATCCTGGATAGAAGTCCCAGTCTGGTTTTTAAGATGTTATTTTCTTCAGTATTTTTTTGGTATTTTCTTCACCAAACTGTTGACTTGGTTTTCACAATTTTCCCACATCACTCTCATTTGTCTTCCCAATGTTTCTTCTCCCTCCATTACTTGACTTTCAAAATCTTTTTTGAACTCGTCTGTGATCTGAGATCAATTCATATTTTTCTTCAAGGTTTTGGGTGTAGAAGCTTGGACTTTATTAGCTTCTTCAGATTCTGTATTTGGAAGGAATGTTATAACCAAATGACCATTGTAACTGTCTATGGTCAGATTTTTTTTCTTCCTTTTTTTCCTCTCATTTCCCCAGCCTATGATTTGATTTCAACTCATTGCTAAGGTAAGGCTTTGCTTCCAGAATGGAGGATTCACTGTCCCAAGCTTTTGAGAGTTTTTGCAGCTATTTCAAAAGATGCTTCTAGGAACTTTCAAGTTTTCAATTCTTCCAAGGTCTTATGATCTAAGGAGAGGTTTTGACCACTTTCCTGTGGTATTCTGGTTTGTGACTCTTTGCCAGCACTCTTTTCTTCCCTGAAACAGTGAAGGGGGGTGTCTCCTGTGCTAGAGACCAAATCATCTACTTCTCAGGGGTTTTACATCTGTCTGAATTAGGGTCTTTTCCTTTTAGGAAGCTGTGGCAGTAAGCTTTGTTCTTTCTGTTCCTCTTCCTGGGGCCATGACCTAGATCTGAGTATGGACAAAATGACAGAGTCCCACCTCAGACCCCTGTAATTTCCTTCTGATCCCCTTATGGTCAATGGGCTGAGAGCTCCAGAAGCAGCTGATGACGATGATGATTCAGTGTCTCCAGTGTTCTGCTGGGGTTGGGTCTGCACTGCTGAGACCTTTGCTCCACTCTCAATCAGGTGCTGCAGTTTTCTTCCAAAGTGTCCTTGGCAATCCTTGGACTGAGAAGTCTGAAACCACCACCACTGCCACTGACCCAGGTGCCCTGCAGTTTGTTCCTGGATGGCTGGGACTAGGACTGGTTTGCTCTAGGGTGACATGAGCTGTTCTGTGGGTCCTTTTCATCCCAGTGCGACACACCCTTCTGGTCAATCTTCCAGTATGTTTTGGGCTGGAAAATTGTTTCACTTAGTCTTTTTGTGGCTTTTGCCACTCTAGAATTTAGAATCATTATTTAAAGATATTTGGAGTGATTTGGAAGAGAGCTCATGCCTTTACTCCACCATTTTGGCTCTGATTTTAGAAGAGGCAGATGAACTAGAAACCAAATTGTTTAATGTTCACTGGATTATGAAGAAAGCAAGGGAGTTCCAAAACTATCTACTTCTGCTTCATCAATTACACTAAAGACTTTTTTTTGTGGGAATCACAACAAAACGTGTCAAGACCTCGGAGAGATGAGTCCGAGATCATCTTACTTGTCTCCTGAAGAACCAAGAAGCAATAGTTAAAAGCAAATTTAGAACAATTGGTTGTTTTAAGATTGAAAAAGGAATAGGACAAAGTTAGACAGTGGCAGCTCATCATGTGAAATACCAGCCTGGATGAATGAAAATCCAGAATTAAGCCCAGAAGAAATATCAACAATCTCAGGTATGCAAATAATGCCATTCTGATGGTAGAAAGTGAAGAATCATCTTGAATGCAAAAGAGGAGAGTATAAAAGGTGACTTGAAGCTTAATGCGTATATATTATATATAAAATATACATGTATATTCATACCTTTATACATATATATACACATACATATATGTATTTCTAAAAACCTAAAGTATTGGCAACCCATATATTAGTCCCATTACTTCCTAGCAAATGGAGGGAGAAGAAATGGAAGCAATGTCAGATTTTATATTCTCAGGCTCAAAAATTACTTTAGATGGGAACTGTATCCATGAAATTAAAAGATGCTTGCTCCTTAGAAGGAAAGCTATGGTAAATTTGTACAACATACTAAAAAGCAGATACATCCCCTTGCCAACAGTCATTCATATAATCAAAGCTATGGTTTTTTCAGTAGCAATTTTTAGAGGTTTAATTTAATTATTTTTTTCAAGTCTATGCAAAAGTAGTTTTCAACATTCTTCCAATTGCAAAATTATGAGTTCCACATTTTTCTACTAACTTCCCTTCCTCCCCATGATAGCAAACAATCTTGTCTAAGTTGTATCCATACAATCATATTTAACATTTCTATGAGTCATGTTGTAAAAGAGGGGGAAATATACTATGAGGAAGACAGAAAAAACAAAAAGGAAACTTTAAAAAGTGAACATAGTGGGGGCAGTTAGGTGGAGCAGTGGGTAGAGCACTGGCCCTGGAGTCAGGAGTACCTGAGTTCAAATCCAGCCTCAGACACTAATTATTTAGTTGTGTGACCTTGGGCAAGACAACCCCATTGCCTTGCAAAAAACCTAAAAAGAATAGTGAACATAGCATGCTTTGCTCTGAATTTACACTCCATCTTTTTGTTTTGTTTTTGTTTTGTTTTTTTTTTCCTAAATGTGGATGTTTTAATCACATGATTTAATCACTGAAGTTCTAAGAGGCGCTCTGTCCATCATAATTGTTCATCTCATGAAGTTATAGTTAATGTGTACATTGCTCTGACTCTGCTCACTTCCCTCAGCATCAATTCATGTAAGTCTTTCCATGCTTTTCTAAAGTCTGTTCACTCATTTTTTACAGAATAACAATACTCTGTAACATTCATACAACATAATTTATTCAGCCACTTCCCAATTGATGGGCATTCCCTCAATTTTCAATTCTTTGTAACTATAAAAAAAGCTGTTATAAATATTTTTGTACATGTGGATTTTTCCCTTTTTGATTTCTTTGGGATATAGACCTATATAATATATTGCTATATTAAAGGGTACGGTTTTATTGCCCTTTGGGTGTAGTTCCAAATTGCTCTCCAGAATAGTTAGATAAATTTATAACTCAAACAATTATGATATGAGAGTTGGCCTAAAAGGAAATCTGAGCACCCAATAACTGACACCTTTCAATTGTGGTACTAGAGAAGACTTTCCAGCATCCCTTAGATAGCAAGGAGATCAAATTATTCAATAGTTAAAGAAATTGAAAGTTCAAATATTGAAGTTAATGGAAAGATAGGATTCATTGCAAAGGATCCTCATGTTGGGAAAAAATGAAGACAAAAGAAAAAAGGATAGCAGAAGATGAGATAGCATCATGGAAACAAATATGAACTTTAAAAGACTAAGAAAAAATGGAAGATAGAAGGTTATGGTATGCAATGGTTTATGGAGTCGTAAAGAGTCTAATATGAATGAATGATTGAACAGCAACAAGCTACCCAAAGTGTTTATATATATGTAAATAAATATAAATCTATACACATATATATGTGTGTATATGTGCATAGACATACATTTACTCACACATATACATACAAAGACAAGTGTGTTCGTATATTTTATTTATATATATAATACACATAGGCATGCATGCACATACTATATATATTATATAATATATATATATATATAATATAGGCCATTTCAAAAATAGACATCTGTCTTCTTATATTTGTTTATTTATAGTTGTTTTTTAAAAATGAATTGGCTATAGGAATCTTTGCCCATCTCCCCATGGGTTTTTACTGAGCATACAGTCAATTTTAATTAGGGCTAGATAGATGATCTAATTTTAAATTTCCCTAGTATTGATTTATTGGACTTTATCAGTCCAATGAGAGAAAAAGAGGGATGCCTCCATACAGGTAAACATCTCTATCCACAGCCCAGGGAAAGCAGGTTCCCAGGCAGCAGCATTTGGTGTGAACATGGACATTGGGGTTGACACATGTGTGAATGAGAAGATATCAAAGAGAAGGAGACACTTGGGAGAGAATGATCTCTTGTGGGGGATGAACACAGTTAATAGCAATTTGCATTGCTATTGATTTAATGTGGGGGATATCCAGTTCTTTCAGAGAGCCCTTGGCTTATTTGGGTGAAGCTCTAGCTCTCTCTAGTGGAATCTTCTCAGAACTCTTCTCACTGCAGTCTCCTATGAAAAGCTTCCTCCCTGTTCACTCTGTAGTGGTTATTTCTTTTAATCACATGGGATTCTTCTTCATAAATCTGCCCCTACCTGGAATTTGGTAAATAAGAACAGTGACCCTGGGCTAGCTTCATTGGATGAACTCTCAAAGACCAGTTGGTGGAGACTAAGACAGAACAGTAGAGAGAAATAATAAAGAAAGTAGAGTGTCAATATGTATCATAGTGAGTTCACAAACAGAGTCATTCCTGGCTTCTCACCTCCACCTGCCCCTTTCCTTACGAAACATTCAAATAATATGCCTCACATTTGTGGCTCCCTGTCTTCTTCAGTGATACTTTAGTCTTCATTTAAATATAATTTCATCCACATATATCATTTCTTAATTTTTGGTTTTTAAAAGAATTGAGTTCCAAATCTTACCATTCCCCTATCCATTATGAGGGAAAACCATATGATACTCATTATATATGTGAAATCTTCTTGCAAAAGCTATTGCTATATTGAACATGTGTAAAAATTGGTTTAGAGATGAAAAATTTTTATTTGTCTCTGAGCTCCAGACACAATCCCAAAGATGGTTTGTCTTGTTTGTGATTCAAGTTGAAAAAAAATTCACCTCTTAACCATTAGGTGTCTTAAATATTGCCTCGCATTCCTTCCAGAAGTTGGGTTCCCTTAATAATCAAACTTTTAATGCTGGGGTCCATCCAGATCATCATACTCATTTTATAGATGAGTAAGGGGCAGCTAGGTGGTGCAGTGGATAGAATACTGGCCTTGGATTCAGGAAGACGGGTGTTCAAATCTGGTCTCAGACCCTTGCCACGTACTAGTCATGTGACCTTGGGCAAGTCACTTAACTCTGGTTGCCTAGCATCCAGAACCATCTCCAGTTATCCTGATTCGTATCAGGCCACAGGACCCAGATGGCTCTGGAGGAGAAAGTGAGGCTGGTGACTGAGCATAGCACATACTTGTCATGGCATCACCTCCCTGATGTCAAGGACAAACATTATTATTAGATGAGTAAACTGAGTCCCAGAGATGTAGAGAGACTTGCCCATGCTTATAGAGTGTACATAAAAATCAGTTAAATGGGGGCAGCTAGGTGGCTCAGTGAATAGAGTACTCACCCTGGAGTCAGGAGGATCTTAGTTCAGATCTGGCCTAAGATACTTAATAATTACTTAGCTGTGTGACCTTCGGTGAGTCACTCAACCACATTGCCTTGCAAAAAAAACAAAAAAAAAAATCAAAGTTCTCTTTATATGCCAGGCCATATGTAGAGCTCTAAAGGTAGAAAAGGTAAAACATAGTCCTTGACCCCAAAGGAACTTACAAAGTAGGGAAAATAGATGAAACTGATATTCATATTCTGGTTTTCTGATCTCTTTCCACTCTAGCATCTTATAATTCTCCATTGGCATTCCTTTTTGTAAGTGAAATGGAAAAGTTGTAGATTACGATGATAATATTTGATGCTTTCATTGAATCACAGAACTTTTGAGCCACAGGAAAACTTTAGACATCATTTAGTCCATACTCCACATTTTACTGATGAGCTCTGGGACAGTTAAGAGTCTGTCCTAAGGCTATATATCTAATTAGTGGTGAAACTAATGAAACCTTGAGTTTGCCTAATTCTGAACCTCACCTTTGTTGAAGACTTATAGCCAATCATTTGAATATACTATAGGTATCATACCTTATCATGTAAAATAAATACAGAGAGGGATATTTTCTTATACTGAAGATAAAAGAATAATCGATTTAAATAATCAACTTAAAGACAAGGAGCTAAATTTTAATGAAGTCATTGTTCCTAGTTTAAAATCTGAGTCAGAACCATGTGTACCTTCATTTATAATTTGGAAGAAGAAAGAAAAATCAGAGTGAAGAAAACGTGGAAGTAGAAGCAAGAGAAAAACAGGATAATACACTTTGTGGAAGTCAAAGGAATATAATACTTTGGGGAAAGAGGAATGGATTTGGAATCAAGAGACCTGAAGTGAATACTGGCTCTGAGATGTAACTACCTATCTATGGATGTGCACATCATTTTAGACTTCCTGGGACTCAATTTCCTCATTTGTAAAAAAAAAAATAAATGGGGTTGATTTCCGGTACCAGGTCTCATATTTGTTGGAAAAAAATTTATATTTTATTTTTTCAATTACATGTAAAAACAATTTTTAACATTTTTTATTTTAAATTTCGAGTTCCAAATTCTCTTCCTTCTTTCCCTACTGTTTCCTTGAGAAGGCAAGCAATTAAAAAAATTAATGTTCTTTTTAGAGAAGAAAATGGAATATAGTTGATAGAGGCAGTTGGGTGAGACAGTAGAATAGAGTGCACCAAGCAAATGACTTAGTCACTATGTGACTTCGATTTACCTCAACTGTGAAGTGGGATAATAACAGCAAAGTTGTTGTAAAGGTCCAATGTGTAATATATGGAAATTTGGAAATGTTTATTCTCACCCCTTAACAGTCTTGAGCCCCACAGAGATTGAAATTTGCCTCTTCTACCTTGGAAGAAACTTCTGACTCCAATAACATCTTATGAGTTTAAACTATATTACAGTATTTTGCATTTAATCACTTGATCAGATATTCACTGATCACCTCCAGGGTACTAGGAGTTGGACCTATATAATTTGGACCCAGGGACAAAGAATGAAATAACCCCTATTCAGCAAAATGATACATCCTAACAGCAGAGACAAGGACATATATGCAACTCAATAGGAAATAACAATTAAGAAAACACATACAAACATAGAGAAATAAGAAAAACCAGAGTAGTTTGGGGAGGAAGGCACTAGCCATTGGAAGAATAAGGAAAGTCTCCATTCAGAAGATGATGTCTCAACTATGTCTTGAAGCAAGGGAGGGAGTATATAAGGTGGAGATAAGGAGATCTATTCCAATTATGAATAGGTCAGTGGACAATCATGAAGACAATAAAAATGCTATGCGCAGTTTGATTGGATCTCAAAAACCAGGAAAGGGAATAATGTATAATAAGCCTAAAAAGATAGAATCAGCCAGATTGCGAATGACTACAAAATAAACAAAGGAGTTATATTTTATTTTGGAAGCAATAGTGTGCCCTAGAGTTCACAAAATACAGAAATAACATGACCAATCTTTTCTCCTCTTTGAGCATCTTCTTTTCTTTCCTTTCTCTTATGCATATAATTTAGATTTTTAAGTGAATTGAGTAAAGAACATACTAGTTATAATAAATCTAGATATCATAGGCTCTTTGCAAATATGACTGTGTAAGAATAAGAAGTTTGATTTTAAAATGGAAGCAAAGAAGGTTCAGTGTCTTTTCCTCACCTATTGCTCTTCTGACCCTAAGCAACCTACCACAATAAAAAATTTCCTTTAGACTCTAGATGCCAGCAAGTACAATCCCTATTGAGGAAAGAAGAGTGGCTCTTTTTTCTAATCTTACTAATAATATCCAATCTGGTGTTTGTAAAGGATGGAGCTTCATCTTCATTTGCGCACTGTTACATGTGGTGTCATATGCTCCTATTTCAGGATGATGGAACCTGAAATAATTTATTCTGTAAAACTCCCTCAAGTAGTGAACTTCTGTGTCTGATTTATGTGAAATATTGTTGTCAATCCTACTACTCACTGGTTTCTTGAATTCAATAAAGGTGAGAAGACAGGTCCTTCATTTAGGAGAGGAAGCATGATCTGTTGAAAAAAAGGATTGGATTTGGAATCAGAGAGAGTTTGAATTCTGGTTCAATCTGTCCCTAGCTGTGGGATCTTGGGGAAAGGATAACCTCCCAGCCTCTATTTTCTCACTGTAAGATGAAAATAAGAAGACCATAATAAATGATAGAAAGCAAGTTGTGATTTTCAGGATCATAAGACAAGATCAGAGACTTATCAATAGACGGGACAATAGAAGCGAATAGAAAGGTAAAATTGAAACTTGGTCCCCTCGTTTTATGACTGATGGACTGAGGACCAAAAAGTCTATGTGGCTTGCTATTTGTGATTACATAGATGGTAAATAGCAGAACCTGGATTTAAATCAAAGTCCCTGACTTTAAACCCAACATTCTTTCTATTGTACCATACTGTCTTGATGGGGTGCCTATGGGAAAGGTCAATGGAAGGAAGAAGCAGAGAGAGAGAGAGAGAGAATAAGAGCATGCACAAGCAGACAGACCTGCATTGAAAAAAAATAGTTTTTTTTTTTCTTGGAGAGGAGGTTCAGAAACAGGCTCCCCAGCCTCTTTCACATAGACTGACATCAGATAAAGCACACTGAACTTGCTCTGGGGAGTCCTATTGGCCAGACCCACCTCAAAAGAACAGCTTGGATTTGATCTTCTACAGGAGACTTTTTCTTTATTCTCTTTGTAGTCTTAGTGTTTACTTCCCTTTGAAATTATTTTGTATTTATTTATCTGTATATATTGTATGACCTTTCAATAGGATGTAAGCTTCCTGATGGTGAAGCTTTGAATATAGCAAAAGCTTGAATGTTCATTGAACTGAATTTTAATATTTTTTACTAGAAATAACCTTTCTATCAACAAAACTGGGATAATATGCCTCAAAGAAGTCAAAGAAAGGAAAACAATCTTTATCTACAAAAATATGTATAGTAACCCTTTTCATAATAGCCCTATATTAAAAACTAATAAAGCCATTCTACTAGTGACAGGTAGATGGTTCTATGGATACAGTGCTGAATATGGAAGAAGGAAGATCTGAGTTCAAATTCAAACTCAGACATTTATTGTGAGAGCTTAGATTTAATTCATCTGTAAAATTGTTATCATGATGTTGTTGTGAGGATCAGGTGAGATAATATTTATAATTGTTTATTATTGAGTCATTCAGTCATGTCCAACTCTTTGTGACCCCATGTACCATATTATCTATGAGATTTTCTGGCAAAGATATTGGAGTAGTTTGGCATTTCCTTTTGCAGTTCGTTAAGGCAAATAGAAGTTTAAGTGACTTGCCCAGGATCACATAGCTAGTAAATGTCTGAGGCTGAATTTCAATTCAGGTCTTCCTGCCTCTGGCCCAGTACTCTAATCACTGAGCCATGTTTTTCAAACGTTAATGTAATTCTGAATATGATAGCTATTATTATTGTTAGTCAATGACTAAGTAAATATGACTGAATATAATGGGATATTTTATGCTATGAGAAAGGAAAAAATGAATAACTTTTGGGGGAAATGGGAAGAAAATACATCATAGACTGAGTCAGAGAGGAATGAGAAGAATTAGAACAGCTTATACAGTGACGAAATGATAGAGAAAAGCTTCTAGAGGACAAGAACTATTAGAAAGTCTTAAGAATTTTGATTAATGTTGCGATAAAACACACATGGAGGCTGAGAACTCACTCTGCCTTGCACCTGTCAGAAGGAGAGGTGAACAGGTGAGGCAGAGAGGTACATACAGTTTGACAAATGGTCAATGTGGGAAGTTGTTTTGTTGGACTATGCATATTTATAAAGAGGATTTAATTTGTCTATCAAGCTATCTACTCATCTGTCTATCTAGCTATCATCTGTATTTACCTACTATTAACCACTGTCTCCATTATCTATCACTTTTCTACATATATATGGATCTATTTATATATTGTTCAGTGGACACAGTGATAGAGACAAATTATAAATATACTTGTAAATAGATATAAAGAAAAATTTAAATAGATCATAGGCTGAAAAAAACATCAGATGCCATCAATCCAAGTCCTCTCCTTTTTCAAATGAGATAACAGGTTCAGAGAAGAGAACAGACTTTCAGTAGCATTCTGGCCAAGATGGAGGAGAGAAGAGAGGCACAGTTCTAAAGTCTCCTGATCTTTCCCCATCTATGATATGAAACAAACCTCTTAACAGAAATCCAACCCACAAAACCCAGAAAGAAAAGCTAGGAGGAAGAACATCTACCTCAGGATGTGTCTTCTGCAGCTATGGGTGAGTCTGGGCGCAGAGGGTGGATTAGCCTGATAAGGAGCTGGATTGGAGTCAGAGTGCAGGACCTGCTTGATCAGTGGTGGGCAAGATCACTGGGGGGCTTGGGTCTACTAGGGAGCAGAGGCACTGATGTTGGTGTTGACCCTCTGGAGTTCGCTGACAGGACTGGGGGTGGGAGAGATCTGGTGCAGGAGAGCTGTAGACACCATCCCTGGGCCCCTCTGGTCTGAGGAACTCTGAGTCCATGCCTCCATTTAGACTGAAGCCTCTTCCCAGAACAAACACAATTACAGACTACTTCTGCCTCAGGCACAGGTATGTGAGCAGAAGAACCAGCCTAGCTGACAATAGGGAGAGGAATGACTCACCCCAGGCTAGAGCCCACCATTGATTGAAGGCAAAAGGATTTAACAGTTTTAACAAAGCTCCCTTCAGGCTAAAGAGAGTAGGCCTCAATCAAGGTCACGGACACTATAGAGAAAGCAACCAGCACCTCCTATTGCCCAGCCAGAGAAATTGCACTCAGTGAGTAAAGCCTCTAGGGATGCCAACACCAAGCCCTTGTGAACCAGCCCCTCCCCAACTCAAGGTCTTAGCAAAATAAAGAAAGGTCAGCGGAAAGGTGGATCCATAGAAAAATTCTTGAAAGGAAAAGACCCTAATTCAGAGAGACCTAGAACCTCCAAGGAGAATATGATCTGGTCTCTAGCACAGAAAGACTTCCTTGAAGAAATAAGGAAGGAGTTTAAAAATCAATTGGAAAATTTGGGAAAAAAACACCCAAGAGCAGATTAACACCTTGCAACAAGAAAACAAATCATTAGAAAATACAATTGGACAGATACAAAATGAGAATAAATCTCTCAGATCCTCAATTGGGCAAATCCAAAAAGAAAATAATTCTTTGTTTGTTTGTTTATTTGTTTTTATGTTCTTACAAGGCAAATGGAGTTAAGTGGCTTGCCCAAGGCCACACAGCTAGGTAATTATTAAGTGTCTGAGACTGAATTTGAACCCAGGTACTCCTGACTCCAAGGCCGGTGCTTTATACACTGCGCCACCTAGCTGCCCCCAAGAAAATAATTCTTTCAAAATCTCAATTGATCAAATGCAAAGCTCTTTCAAAAGTAGAAATGACCAAGTAGAAAAAAGAGTTGCAAAAGGTAAATGAAGAAAACTCCTCCCTAAAAAAAAGAATGGAATCTGCAGAAACTAATGACTCCATGAGACAGCAAGAGCCTGTTAAACAAAATAAAAAAATAGAAAAAAATAGAAGAAAATGTAAAATACTTCATCAGCAAAACCACTGACCTTTAGAATATATTGAGGCTGGGCAACCTGAGATTTATTGGACTTCCTGAAAACATTGAAGAGAAAAAAAAGCCCTGGGCTTAATATTACAGGATGTAGTGATGGAAAATTGCCCTGATATCATGGAACCAGAGGGCAAAGTAGTTATTGAAAGAATACATCAATCCCCCTCCAGAAAGAGATCCTAAAATGAAAACACCAAGGAATGTTATAGCCAAATTCCAGAACTATCAGATAAAAGAGAAAATCCTGCAAGCAGTCAGAAGGAAACAATTTAAAAACCAAGGAGCCACAGTAAGGATTATGCAGGACCTGGCTGTATCAACATTAAGGGATCAAAGGGCCTGGAAGGAGATATTCTGAAGAGCAAAGAAGCTTGGAATGCAGCCAAGAATCCACAATTATGCAAAGCTGTGCCTTCTCTTTGAGGGGAAAAGATGGACATTTAACAAAATAGAAGAATTCCAAAAATTCCTGTTGAAAAGAGCAGAGCTAAATAGAAAATTTGGACATCAAACAGGAGGTTCAAGAGACACATGAAAAGGTAAAAAAACGGGGAGGGGGGTGGTAAAAGAAAAAAAAAACTGCTATCCAATAAGTTGAAACTGGCTATATCCCAGCATGGGGGAAAAGATTCTCATAACTCTTGAGAATTGTAACTCTAACAGAGAGAATATACCTAGCCAAAAGTGTTGGACATCCATGACCTATCCATGAGACTGCTATCCAATGGGATGAAACTGGCTATAACCCCACTCGGGAGAAAGACTCTAATAACTCTCAAGAATTTTAACTCTATTAGATAGAATGTACTTAACTAGAAGTGATGGATACTCAGAATTTTCTATGACTCAGAATGATTTTAAAACCACTTCCTCCTTTAAAAGGAGGACAGGAAAGAGATGGGAGGAAGGAGGGGGATTGAATGGGGTAAATCTCATTACAGAGTAAGAGGCACAAAATGCCTATGCTAATAGAGGGGAAGAAGGGAGGAGATGAGAAATACCTGAATCCTCTTCTCATCAGACTTGGCTTAAAGTCAACTTACCCACATACTCAGTTAACTTAAAAAAACATCTACACTTTCAAGTACTAAAAGGGGAAAAGGGGAGGAGGGATGGAGAAAGGGAGGGGGAGGGGGAAAGGGGAGGGGGATGGAGAAAGGGAGGGGGAGGGGAGGAAAAGGGGAAGAGAACAGACTTTCTCAAGTGGCCCAGTCTCCAAACCAGTCCTTACACTCAGAGATGGATCCAAGTCTAACATTCATACCACACTGCCATTCTTCAGTTTAACTCATTTTCACTGAGAAAGTCGACTTGGGTACAATAAGTGTAGACAGCATGACTGAGGCAGGGGAATATTAACTGAGAATCCTCTGGTGAAGGGATGGTCTGAGGGCACAGGGATAGCAATGGAGGACAAATCAAAATGCGGGTGGCATTGAAAGCAAGCTTTATTTATCTCCCAATTTGTCCTTGGCCCAGTGCCAAGCTCATACTAATCACTTAATAAATGATTATTGACTTGGCTAGCCATCAGAGAGGACCCCATGAGCTTAGATGACTCCACTTTGCCAAACCCTCCCCACTTCCACATTAGGTTTGGGGGCCACACTGCCCTAGATCCTGGTCATCCTTGTATAAAGAGAATCAGTATCATGTCCTTGCCTGTCCTTGCCATAGCACCTGCTGCCTCTGCAGAGAGGGAAGAATTAAGTTGTGTTAACCATCATTTCTAATGCATAGGGTACAAGTGTATCCTTAGCAGCATCTGTCTCAGTAATAACATATTTAAGTGGGTTGCTTTGTTTACACATTGCAGAACAGCCAGTGTGGTGGGGGTTATATTAACTGTGCTGTTAAGGGCCATTGATTGCTGATGTGACTGAAGAGCCTTTTCAAACAAGTATATTCAGCCATAATTTTCAAAAGACTTAATGCTCAATCATTTTTCTTCCTTGGATTTCTCCATAAGTGCATTATACTAATAATTTTTATTTCTACAGGCTCTGATAAGTTACAAACACTTTCCATAAAACAACCCTGCTCTCTAAACAGTATATTATTTCTTTCATTTTATTATTGGGGAAACTAAGGTTAAGAGAGATTTACGGACTTGTCCATAGCCCCACATCCTTTAAGTGGCAGAGGTGTGGCTCCAAGTCAAGTCTTCTAGTTTCTAGCTTTTAAGTCCAGTTTCCTTACCATGATACCATATGGCTTCTGCACAGTCCATCTACAAATAGGATTAAAGGTCACCTCTTTTACCACCATATTACTCTATCATGATTGGAACATATTTCATTTTAATTTCATCTTCTTCTTTGCTAAAAATGAAGACAAATGTCTATCTATCTGTCTGTCTTTCTATCCATCCCCATCTCTTTCTCCAACATCTATACATCTATTTAGCATCTATCCATCTATTTATCTATCAGTCCAGCTATTTTATTTATCCTTCTCTCCATTACAATTTCCCTCCATCTATCTCTCAATCTTTCAATCTATTTTTCTATCTACCTACACATCATCCATCTTTCTATTTTTCTTTCTCCCCTTCCTTCTTCTCTCTCTAACTCTCCTTTCTCTTGTTCCTCTATCTCCCCCTCTCCCCCATCTATGTCTCTCAGTCTCTCTGTCTGTTTTTGTGTCAAGAACTAACTTCATAGAATGTCAAAAAAAGGTTTTTTTGATATCAAATGGATCCGTGGCCTCATTTTATAGACTCAACAATTGAACGAACATTTATTAAATACATGCTATGTATAAAGTGTCAGGAGAACACAAATATAGGTAAGATTTAGGCCATTGGAGCTTGAATACCCTCCAATGGAGATAGGGTAGGGAAGAAATGAAGAATGAAGGAATTTCATTGGAAAAGAGGGATTCAAGAAAACTTCTGTAAGAAATTTGAGAATGAGGAGATTATTTTTGTTGTGTTGGGATGGTGTGATTGGGGGAAACAAAATGGGAGGATTTATGCAGAAGGTTCCATTTGAGTTGGACCTCAAGGGATGATAGACTTCAACTGACTGGAAATAAGTAGAAATCCATTACATCTATGTCTGACTGTATATGCCAAAGTGCAAAAGCACAGAGAACAGAGTATAGTTCAGATTTCTGGAACTCAGAGTACATGAAGGATAGTAGCATAATAAATCAAGACAGAGAACTCTAACGTAGGAAGAGGGCATGACTTGCCCAGATCCATAATAACAAAGAAGTGGCATCATAATTAAAGCCCAGACCTTCCCATTTTTAATAGAATACATAGCCTTCCTATCATTTTATAGAATAGCACTGGGGAAAAGCAGAGGAATCCATAATATAACCAAAGAGGTCAATTCAGAGGGAAACGTCCCATTTATACAAATATACTTACATCAGCACCTTTTATAGGAGCACAGAACTGTAAAGAAAATAGACACTTGTGAACTTGAGAATGACTGAGCAAATTTTGATTTAAGAATGTAATAGAATATAACTGTGCTGTAACAATAAATATAACAAATTCTGAGAAATTTCAGAAAACATGTGACCCGACAAGGAACAAAGTACAACCGGGAGCACAGCAGGCAAAATAACTTCCCAATAAGATAAAGTGAAGCTTTAATGATTTCACATTGATCAGTTATGAGTGTGGAGAGTGGATTGAGCAGTATGTCTCTTGCATCTGGGCTGCAAAATGATGGACCACATATCAAGAATGAGCTGTATGTTTTTCAGACATGGCTAGTGTATTGTTTTGTTTTATATTTTACTCATGATGGCAATTATTTTTTATAGGGGTGGGTCTCCAGGCAAAAAGAGAGGCCTCGGAAGGAGATATTATAGAAAAGGGATATTCATGTAGAGGAAAAAGAATGTCAATCATTTAAAAAGCATAAAGAAGAATTCTTTGTGGTCTGCATCAGGAAGGAGGGCATTCTCTCCATTTCTATTCTGCCATATAGATTCGTTGGGAGACATTTTTTATAAAAGAATGAAAATTCAATTATTAGATACTTACCATGTTCAAAGCATTATGCTGAACATGGGATAAAATTAGAAACAAAAACATTACAAGACCATCATTGATTTCAAGAAGCTCACACTTCAATTTGAGGAGAAAAATACTTTAGAGTTTAGTTTTAGGGAATATAGAAGAACCTAGAAATCCTAGAGTTTAGTTGTGTCAAAGATGGCAAGGACTAGGGGTCCTTAAACTCAGTTCCAGGGTCTTTGGGACAAGCGATATAGTTTGGAGAATGTAGTATGAAGTTCCTGGGCAGATACTTTTTGTTTAATCTTCATTTTCAAGAGAATCAATGCCACCACAAGTGATGTCTTGATTTGTATGGGAATTGATTTAAGAGATGTAGACTTCTATGAAGCTGCAGGTTCATTTTCTCTTCTAGAGTCATTGAAGTCCAGTGGCAATATAAAAGTTAGTATGACTAGCTATGACCCAGGATACAGTGTATGACCTTGTCATCTTTGATGTCTGACCAAACTCTAAGCACTTCTCCTTGCCTGCTTCAGTTGCCTTCATAGCATTGAAATGAATTTTTCTCATTTTCCCATTTTACTTGAGGTAGACATCCCCCTAATTCCTCAACAAGTCTGAGGCTTGTCAGTTATCTTCAGCCTCATTATTGTATGTCTGACCTTTGCACATGCTACAGATTCTTGGAGCCACAAATGAGAATGAGGTGAAAAGTGGACACCAAAGGTAGATGAGCAGCCATGAAAAGGGCCCAGCAAGTCATCGCTCCAGAGATGTTAGTTCTTCTGGAACAACTCACACCCTTCTAGGGGTCTGGTGACTTGTGTCATCAAAAGGAATAGATTTGTTGACTGATCTCAAGGACATGTGAATAGTTGAGAATCAAGAGAGTACACTGTACTCAAAGGTAGCAGGTCTCTGTTTCATTTTCTACACAAGAAGATTACTGGCATGGCTACAAGGATAGGGGATCTTAAGCAGAGCCCCCCCTTTTTCAAATAGAATTGTGTGGTTTCATGGATTAGGAGAGGCTAGTCTGTCCATTAAATGTCTCCCTCATCTACTTGATAAAACTAGAAATTCCTTTAATAGGAAATGAAACCTTTTATTCCATAATGATAGATAAGACTTGAAAGGCAAATAGCTCAAGGAAGGATGCCAGGCTGGTTTAAATTCAGTTTGAGATGTATTTGACTGATATTAGACTCTTTCCTAACAGAAGATATGATGCATGTGTGTAGGGGTAGAGTGTGGAGGGAGGGCAACAAAGGGAGGAGAAAGAGCTATAAAGCACTGGACTTATGAAGTAAGATGAGAAGAGAAGGGGGAGGCAGGGATGATGGGCAGAAGGAAGAGGCTTGCCAGATAAACCAGGTCTCCACAATTTCATCATAACAATTTTACTTCAATGACTAAGGAATGATGTCATTCTAGACTTGGCCACAAGATGGAGACTTTGGCTTTTAGACAAAGTACTAATGGAAAATTCAGTTTTTAAAGATACTTGTAGGCTGAACCTGGACAAAAAGAAATCAAACTCAATATTAACAGTCGAAGACTGGAGAAGAGCTGGCTCCTTAATTGAGCATTCACACTACACTTTACACTCCTCATTCAAAGTCATTCCATGTTCTTTTTTTATTCCACTCGAAGAGGTTGCAAGTACTCAGAATTATAGCTTTCCCAGTTTTCTAGATTGTTTTCTTCCTCTTAGTCTAGATTTATGATTTCAGTGGGATAGACAACTCTTGGAATCAGAACTCGCAGATTCTCTCTGCTAAAACAAATAGCAAGCTCCTTTATAACTGAGAGTCTTAGATGCTTTCTTGGGACCATGGTCTTGGGACCATGTCCATGACCATATAATTAATGGACCCAGATATTCTTGTACTCATGACTGGATCATCCACCATACCAAAATGTATCTCCATCATGGTCATCACTAGCATTGTGTAGTTAGCTAGTAAGCTGAGTATGGAGTTGGAAAACCCAAGTTCAAATCTAGTCTGACATTTATTTACTGAGTGACCATGGGTTAATCATGTAATATCAGTTTTCTTTAGATAATAGCCTGGGGAATATCTACTATACCTTAGGAGAGAAAATTCCTACATAATGAAACTCATATATCCTTCGAGTTCTGTTATCTTTATTCCATTCTTTCTTATTCTCTATTTTACTTCAATTATGGCTAAGTGTAGGCAAAGTCAGCAGAAAATGTCAATTTAATGAGGAAGAAAATACTTAAAGAAGTCATTTGGGGCTATAGACAGAGAGAGAATAATTACTCAACTGACTAATTTCTCTTTACAACCACATGATAGGTTGGCATTGGGGCAAACTTGGTGATTTAATCTTCTTATAGTTAACACATTAGTATTAATATGGCATAATACATAGAAGGCTAGTATTGTGGGTTAAGAAATTCATAGAACTGAGGAAGGGTGGGTTAACCAGTAAACCATCTTTTCCTTACAATAACATCAACAGGAACTGTTAAAGGGGAAAGGGAAGTTTTTCTGTAGAGCTGAGATAGTGTGGGTTAATGTTGCTCCCAGGTGGATAGATCTGAGACCCAACTGAGAGTTCTTTGGGCAAGAATATTAAAAGGACTTTGGTAGAGAGATTCTGAGGTGCTACAGAACCTCTGGAAACTTAAAAAAATTCTGGCTCTGACATATTGTGGATATGTAATCTTAGGAAAGTCACTTTAAGTCAGTGGCCCAAGAATTTCTCCAAGATTAAGTTTATAAATGAGATGATGATTTTTATTGGTGTAGGGAGTTTTTATGGGTTTAATACACTGAGGAAATCACAGATTTGGCCTCCTTCCCCCACTCCATCCTCAAAGTTACTTGGAGCTATTTCAAACTGAAAGATAGTTTGGAGATTATCTTGATCTGGATATATATATATACACACACATACATACATACACATACCCCCATATATATATGACACACACATATGTATATGTATGTGTATGTGTATATGTATGTGTATATGTATATGCATATGCATATAATTGACCCCTTTGAAATCTGAAGTCTATGGACTCTTCAGACTATTATATTAAGATAATTATTTATTCCACAAATAAATTATAAAAATGATTATTTTTAAATACTGAACAAAATGCTAAGAGTCGAAGAATAAGAGTCTAAAATAAGAGTCTAAAAATAAAAAGATAAGTATTCAATCAAATAAATAAGATAAAAAGATAGATAAAAATAAAGATGCCATCTTATCCAAGGTCATGAAATCTACCCAGGGATCTAGACCAATGTTCTTACTTTCCAGATGAGGAAAATGAGACCTACCGAGAGAAAATGACTTGCCAAGAGTTAATCAAGAACTGAGGTTGTTGTTCTAGTCGACTGTGTTGGTGCTCAGAGAATTGTAAATAATGAAAAAGTACTCACACAGACACACAGACGCGTGCATACACACATATGCAAATATTAGCTCTTCTCTTTGTTGTCTGGTTGGTGTGCATGGTTTAGTGAAAAGAGCACTGAATGTGGGGTCAGAGGACTCTGGACTTCAGTCCCAACCTTGCCAGTTAACTGGCTGTATGACTGTTGAACAGAACATTTAAACTTTCTGGAATTCAATTTCCCTGCTGCAGAATGGTTGATCAAGGAAAAGGAACCTATTACAATATCTCTAAGGTCCAACCAGTAATAATTTTACAGTGTTATGTATAGCGAGGTCCAGATTATTGTAAATAATGAATCTTCTAAAATGATCACATATTTTCATATTCACAGTATTTGAAGCAATAATTTTGTAAAATATGACAATTAGTTCTGGTCCAGGTGAACTATGGAGTGCAAATTCAAATAATGTAATCATTTCAGTGGAATTTATTATCTGTAGCAATAGAGAACTGACTGTATTTGTAACAAATGCCAGCAGGATGAATGGTGAAAAGGGAGCATTGGATGTGGAGCTGAATATTGGAGCTGAGAATAATGGCTCTACTATTCATGGGCCCTTTGTTATATCATTTGTAAAATAAAGGGAAGAGACTTTGTCACCTCTAAGGTCCTGTCTATCTCTAAACACTGTTCTCTTGTCTCCCCCAATAAACCCTATGTTCCTCCAGAGCCAAGGTTTATATATATATATATTTTTTATATTTCTAAGACATCTAACATCCTGTTGGACACATAATAAGAATTAAGTATTTCTTCTTCAGTTTTATAAAAGAGACTTTTGAAATGGCCAGATTAGAAATAAACATTTCCTTTCTAGAGGTGCCTGAATGAGCAAATTAACTCAACAGATATTTATTAGAACTTCCTATGAGCTAGGCTGGGTTACCTAGGATTAAAAAGACAAATGCCCTCAAGAAGCTTTCATTCCACTATCTGTAGAGCTGAGTAATAGCTAGAAAGATAGCTAGATGGCTAAGAGAACTAAAATTATGGAAAGAAATGTAATGATTTTGAGAATAAAGAGAGACATGTGGGAGAAAACACCTGAGTGGGGCTTTGAAGGAAGATGGCAGAAGGGAAGAGGGGGTGTGTTTTAGGTAGGTGACATGTCCACAATTTATGTAAAATATGGAGATGGACAATTGCCTATGGGAACAGGTAGCAGGAAAGTTGGACTAGAATAGAGGAAGAATGATAGGAACAATGGTAGAAAAAGCAGGTTAGAGTCAAATTGTGGAAAGCATTGAATTTTTATTTTGACCTAAAGGTCATAGGGAACCACTGCTCACTTTTGAAAAGGGAAGTGAGGTCATTGTGTTTCAGGAGTATAAATTTGTCAGCTGTGTGGAGAATGGGTTGGAGAGAGACCAGACCAGAAGTTGTGGGACCAATGAACAAGACTAAGCAAGGGGCAATGAGGTATTATTAGGGTTGAGGTTGTTTTAGGGGAAAAAAGGGCATGTATGCAAGTACATATATGATACATACATACATACTTGATGAAGTAATTTCATCAAGATGTGTCAACTGACCGACTACAGAGAGTGAGTGAGACACAGGGAAGAAGGCTCAGGGACAATACCAAGCTTATAAACCTACTGGACTGGAAAGATATATAATCAAGTATTTAATAGAAATAAGGAAGTTTGGAGAAGTACTTTCACTAAAGCAACAGATGTTAAATGTTTTGAATATGTAGAATTTAGAGGAAAGCCAGGAGTTTGGGAGACAGATCACTGATTTGTGAATTAATTGCTTAGAGCTCTTAAAGAGAAAGAAGAGGACCCAGATCTGATCTCTGGATAAGATGATCACACTTTGTGGGGAGAAGGATGAGAATAATTTGTCAAGGGAACTGAAAATGAATGATTAGAAAGATGAGAGTTAGAATGAAGAGTGAAGCATCACTGAGGCCAAGAGAGGAAAAAAAAGAATCCAAGTGTAGGGAGTGTGATAACATTCAAAAAACTGCAAAAATGTCAAGCTGGGTGTGAACTAAAAAGGCCACTGGATTTAGCAATTACAGCTAACCTTGTAGAAAAAAAGTTTCAGGCAAGTGGTGGAGTTGAAATATAGATTATAAATGATCAAGTGAATAAAAGATGAAGGAAAAGAGAGGATAAATGTAGGCTCCCTAGAAATTAGGCTATAGAAATACATATATATATATATATATATATATATATATATATGTATATATGTATATATAGAGAGAGAGAGAGAGAGAGACAGACAGACAGACAGACAGACAGACAGACAGACATAGACATACACAGTGATAGCTAAACAAATGCCTGGATCAAGTGAATGATTTTTTTTAACATTGGGAAAGACCTGGGCAAGGTTTATAGGTGACATAATAGGAGTCAGTGGATAAAGAAAGATTAGAGGTGAAAGAGATTCAGGGAATTAGAGAGGGGACTAATTTCTGATTCAGACAAGAGAAAATGTGATGAAAATCCCAAGAGGAGAAATTAGCCATAGTAAGGAGAGTTCCCACCTAATCAGCAGATACTGGGACAAAGAACAGGGGTTTATTGTAGGGGTTGGAGTGAGAGAAGAGAGAGTAGTTCAAGGCTGAGAAAATCTATTTTATCAGTAAAATACAGGGTCCTCAGCTAAGTGGGGGGGCACAAGTTGTCGACAAAGAACTGGAGAGAACAGTTGAAAAATTTATTATAGACAATGCAATAGAGTCAATCAGAAAAGAATAGAAAAAATTCTGATTAGGATTTAGAACTAAATTGATATTAAGCATTAAATAAGATAAACTGGTAATAAGCCTAGTTAGTATCATAGATTGTATAACGTCCTCCAGGCCTTTCAGCAATATGTCAATAGAAATGGAGATGATGAATAGTGAGTGAAGGCCATAATTGGGAGAGTCATAAAATGTGACTGGTGATGGGATATCAGGTCAAAGGAATCAAAGAGAGTAGTTTACTAGTATATCAAGACTTTGAAGAGAGAAAAGTCATGATAAAGCAGATATAATGACCAGAAAAGACAAGGACACATAAAGGGATAGTTGGATACTAAAGAATAAATTGGAATGGAATAAGGGAGAGAGAAAGTTTGAAGAATAGGAGTTTGTTGTCAGAAAGGAGTTTCTGGGTTCTGGATCAGGGAGATAGAGCAATTTGGGGGTGATGGATGAAAGGATGGTCATTCTTTTGTATGGGTGGAAAGGATGGATGGCATGAGTTTAGGAGATTGGTGAAGTGGAAGGTCAGGTTGATTGAAGGAATGTCAATGTTCAAGTTGAAGTTTCACAAATGAGGGAAGGGTTTGGGGTGAAAAAGAAGAATGTGAGTCAAGTACTGAACTCCTTGAAAAATGAAATGATGAAGGGGCGGCTAGGTGGCATAGTGGATAAAGCATTGGCCTTGGAGTCAGCAGTACCTGGGCTCAAATCCGGTCTCAGACACTGAATAATTACCTAGCTGTGTGGCCTTGGGCAAGCCACTTAACCCCATTTGCCTTGCAAAAACCTAAAAAAAAATGAGATGATGACCTGAGGGTCAATAGCTGGATACAATGAGGATTTGGAGTGGGTGAAAAAGTAAATGAATGTCAAAGGAAGATATGGATTACTGAGTGACAGTAGCAAAGGGACTGTCTGACAGTGGGAGTAAGGATCAAGTACAATGTCAACTCCTCCTTCTGGTCCAATGTTTAAAAGGGAATGAGAAGAATACCTAATGAGGGTGACAAAGGACATAGTGTTTTCTAAACCAGGTTAGGCTAGAATAAGAAAATGGAAAGAGTATGAAACGAAGAGGCCTAGTATAGAGACTCTTGTTATCAGTGGAGCACTGACTGTGAAAAATACAATGAACCAGGAGGGCAAAGGACGGCATTAGACTGTGAAGATGGAGAGATGAGAATATTACAAAAGATAAAGTGATGGAGAGAGGAATATTCCCTCAGCAGACATTGATTCTGAATTATGAGTACGACAAATCAAAAGCTAAGAATCTGCCCATCAGACAATTGGGAATGTCTAGTTAGGGACCATGTAACCTGAACATGAAGTCAGTGTGGACCCTCTTTAGTTCTGCTTCTCCTAGAATAAGGTTCACTTAATGTTGTGAGATTGCCACAGAATAAAGTGATCATGTCTCTCACTCTCACACCATCTTAACTGTTTTAGAACTTTGGTCTAAGCAGAGAGATCCAGGGAACTAGTGCTAGAAATGACCTTTGAAAGCATCTAACCCAACCTCTCCATTTTACAGCTAAAAGAACTGAGACTCAGTGTTGATCAGTACCTTTCCTAGATTGGTATAGGCAGGGTTTGAATCTAGTTACTCTGATACAAGAGTGAGAACCCCTTCTAATGAAGAAGCTGAGGGAATGGCAAGCACATACCATTTCAGGACACCCCCTGCCCCCTGCCACAGTCTCCCTTCTATGCAAATAATTTATTCAAGAAGCACTTTGTCAATAATGGAATCAAAAGATTTCATAGACTCATGGGAATGGAAGGGACCTCAATTATCATCTAGTCCAATCCGTAGATTAAGAGAATCCCATTTTCTGTAATCAGAAAGGGGTACCTGAATCTCCACTTGAGAATCTTTAATAGGAAAGAATACCTCACCTCTCTGGACAGCTCATTCTATTTCTGAATAACAGTAAGTAAGAAAAAGGAGGAAAGGAAAGGAAAAGAAGGGAAAGGAAGGGAAGGGAGGGGTGGGGAAGGGAAGAAGGAAGTGAGAGGATGGGAGAGGAGCGAAGAGAAGGGGAGGGGAGGGAAGGGAATGAGAGGGGATATTAGTTTCTGGTGAGTTGAGATATTGTTCCCAGTGGAGATATTACAAAGTTTGTTTGTTGTTTTCTCAAGGTCTAGTCTAAATCTGCCTCTTTGTGAGTTCTCTCATTTATCCTGCTTCTGCCCTCTGTGGTCAGATTGAAGAAATCTAATCTTTCCTCCATTTGACAGCCCTTCAAATAATCGAAGACAGCCATCATATCCTACCTCCCTAAGTCCTTCTCAGTATTCACAGACAGTCATTTCTATTTTCATGATTTCCAGGGATCTGGCTAAGATTCAGGTTAAAATTCTGCCTCAGACACTAAATTTTGTGAACCCTTAGCAAATCACTTAATCTCTCTCTCTCTCTCTCTCTCTCTCGCTCGCTCGCTCTCGCTCTCGCTCTCGCTCTCGCTCTCGCTCTCTCTCTCTTTCTATAGGTGTCTCAGGTTTTTCCATCTGTAAAATAAAAAAAAAAACTAGATTTAGACTAGACAGCCTCTGAGGTTGCTTCCATCTCTGTATCTCTGACCCTATGTCACACTTGTACTCAAAAGTCTTCTATTGCCTAAATGACAAAAGTTGAAACTGCCTTCTCCTTGCATTTGGGATTCTCCATAGCTGACCCTTGCCAATTCTTCCAGCCTTGTTTAATGTTTTAGCCTGCCAATCTCTATAGAATAAAGTTCCTCAGAACTACTTTCTCAGCATTAGAATAGGCGAATTATGCCTCTACTATTGGACCTAGAGAAGGTTAAAAATCAAAACATCAGGAGCCCTTGGGATGTTGGATGTTGGGATGGGGGACTTATTTTGATTGGGTCCAGTGGATTTTCAAAGGAAACTATTTCAGCAAGGTAATCATACTCTAATTTGTCCTCCCTGACTGTTTATAAGGAAGCTCGATGGGAGGAAGATCTATCTTTGCAAAGGAATTCGACCTTTCAGGTAGGGCTGAGAAAACCACAAAGGAAGAAAGATGAGCAAGTCTGCAAATGTGTCTGATGTGATAGAAAGGCATCAAAGTCCCTGCACTGATGAAGAATGTGGATTGGGGTTTGGGGCATGCACTGACTCTCCCTTCACGACCTTCTACATTCTGAGGACCACATAAAATGGTACTCTAATCCTCAAGCATCCAGAACACTTGACATCTTCAGGGGCCTTCAACGATAAGAGTGATTGGCAGTGAGAATCTAGACATTCTGCTCCTTCTCTGTATCTTCTCTTTTATTGTTCCCTGTCCCTGAAACATCCTCCATTCCTCCTTCATCTTTGAGATTCCTATTCATCCTTTTTAGCCCATCTCCCATACACCTTCCTCTCTGACATATTTCTTGGTCTTCCTGGAAAATGTCTTAATTGAGTACAATACTTTACCTTTCCAGACTTATTTCATATTACTCTGCTCTACAGGTCTTTGTTTCAACCAAATGAGACCTATTTACTCTCCCAAAAATTCAGCAATTGATCTCTTGACTCCCAATCTTGGCATGGACCATGCCCCATACCTTGACCATACTCTTTCCTCATGTCTGTTTCTTCAAGGCCAACTTCCATCAGCAGAATTTGGGTGCCATCTCCTGGAGAAGGAGACCTTTCCCACGCAGCCCTATTTCTGTCAACTTTTGTTCTTGAAATGATTTTTATTGCCTTTTATATGCTTTGCTTTTATTGATTGATATATGTGCATCTGTGTGACAAAGTGAATAGATCACTGGAGTCAAGAAAACCAGCTCAAATCTGACCTCAGATACTTACTATGTCACCCTGGGCAGGTCACTTAATTTTGATCTACCTCAGTTTCCCTATCTGTAAAAAGAAGTAATATCTCTCAGGGTGGTTGTAAGAATGAGTAAAATTTTAAGCAAACTTCAAAGGCCATATAAATATTAGCTATGATTACATCAAGTTCCCACATTAGAATATAAACTTCCTGAGGCCAGAAACTATTGGATTTTGTTTTGGGTTTTTTGGTGCTTTTTTTCTCCTAATGTTTAATATAATGCCTTTCATATGAGAAGAATTCTTAGTCCTTGTTCAATTGAATTCAATAAGGAAACAAACTTCTCCCTTAGACTTTTTACTAGATGTTTTTTGCACTAAACTTAATAGATCTAAATAGATCTTAATAGATCTAAACTTAATAGATCACATACTATACTATAGGTACCTGTGTTTATATCTGTCTCATCACTCAACTAAAACTTAAGGAAAATAGGCATGCTAGTATCTCCTCAAACTGATTCTGGAAAGCCCATTGTTAAATTTTCAGGGTGAGCATTCACCTCTCTGAAACTGGCTAAAGTTACCAATCAGGACTTGATTTATGGTTTTGATTTCTAAAACTTATGAAAGTGTTAATAATGCAAATTAAACCGAAAAGTGTACCCTGTGGAGAGACAGCTGTTAACATTTACCAGCAAGCTCCTTAGGACTATATTTTATCTTAACTTTGAACTCTACCATGCCATAGCAGTAAGTAGAGGAAGCTGGGGAGCAAATACATTTAAACTCTTTTTTTGAGTCAATGAATCAAAGAATGACTCCGATGACTTGATTTATTCTCCACTTCAATTTGTTGTACATTCTTTCCTGGAATTTGTAACTGGAAAAGAAATTCATGGAATATCAGCCAAAGAAGAGATTTAAAAGACTGTCTAATCGCCAAGTCATTGACACACAGGATTTAGAGGTAGAAGGGACCTTAGACTATATATTGGATAGTTAAAAAGTCTCCCATTGTACAGATAATGTCATTGAGACCCTGGGAGCTTAAATGAGTTGCCTTAGGTCATATGGCTCCTCAGTAGAAACAATTGGAGCAGAACCCAGGTTACTAGCCTTCATCCATACCAAAAAACTATTTCCATTCCTTCTTGTCCCTCCACATCCCAGGCTTCCCACTGAATTTTAAGAGCTCCAGTGAAAATCTTTCAGGGACAGACATGCCAGATCAATCATAAGATGAGGACTCTGGCCATACTGCTACTTTCCCATCCAGTTTTCAGTGTCCAGTCGGCTCAATCCCTGCCCTCCTAATGTACAGGCTTTCCCATCCAACGTTTTCTCTGCAGTTGGTAGAGCCCCTGCCTTCCTCTGTGTCTCACAACGGGTAAAATGCTGTCATGACTTTGTGGTTGAGGTGATTAATTAGAGGCTTTGCCGGCCTGGCAAACACGTGCTGGCCCCCACATCTGCCCTCTGACAGCAGGGCTCAATAAGCAGACTGTCACTCCTTTCCCTCTTGCTCCCTCCAAAACCTAATCAGCTGTGACATTCGGGCCAGCTGTTTGGAGAGGTGGATCACCCAGGGGTTTTCCAAGGGTGTAGTGGTGAGGACAGCTTGATAGGGATGGGAAGTGCTCCTGCCACCTCCCACGGACCACATCTTTGTTTCCAGTTGGAAGAGAAGGGGACCTGGAAGGATGCTGAGTATTGGCATGGCCTCTCCTTCTCCCTCTATTCATGACCACTTTAGCCCTTCTGCACAGGCCTTGGCATGAGTTCAGGGCCCCTTCCCAAATACTTTCACCGACACCTGAGAATTTTATTCATCTGTTTGAAATGCCACTATAATCTGACTTGGTCTTTACCTCTCTTACTCTGAGATCACTTTCCTTTTATCCCTCAATAATTGCCATATATATATATATATATATATATATATATATATATATATATAATTATTTTCATGTTTCCTTCTCCATGGCAAAAGTTTCTTAGATGCAATTGGGTGGCATCTTACCTTTTCATTTTAAATCCCTAGAGCTAGGTGGTATAGTGGATAGAGCATCAGCCCTGGAGTCAGTAGGACTTAAGTTCAAATGCAGTCTCAGACATTTAATAACTGCCTAGCTGTGTGGCCTTGGGGAAGTCACTTAACCCCATTGTCTTAAATAAAAATTTAAAAAAAAATCCCTAGAGCTTAGCATGATGTAGTATATATAGTAAGAACTTAATAAATTATTTTTTGTTAACTTACTAACTGACCTTCCATAAGGCTCTAAATATATCTTCTACTTTCTCATGTCCTTGCCTTTATTCAATTTTACTTCATTTTACTTATGTCCATTGGGTCACTAGCCACTTTTTAAAAAATCATCCCAGTCCAATAATGCTTCCCTGCTCACTCTAGGTTGGAAATGATTCCCTCCTGCAAACTTCACATTGGCTTATATCTCTTTGGTGAAGTTATC
Organism: Macrotis lagotis; assembly: GCF_037893015.1. Lineage (NCBI taxonomy): Eukaryota > Metazoa > Chordata > Mammalia > Peramelemorphia > Peramelidae > Macrotis > Macrotis lagotis. Next base: position 57,102,025 of record NC_133659.1, read on the forward strand.
ACATAACATTATTTGGGTATGTTTCTCATGCCCCTATTGGACAGTGTGCTATATGATGCAGGGGTAGTACCTTATCAAAATTTTATCAATCCGACCTCAGACAATAATTACCTAGCTGTGTGACATTGGGCAAGTCACTCAACCCCATTCCCTTGCAAAAAAAAAAAACCTTATCAAAACCTTGTACATTTTCTCATACCTAGCTCAGTGATTTGCATAGAGTAGACTCTTAACCTTGTTGAACTGAGGTGAGGGAATTAAGAATAATCAGTCATTTCCCCTGAGACAGTAGCTTAAAGGAAGGAGAGACTTCATCCATAAAGAGGAAGGGATTCCTCAGGGACACCAGGCAGTGTAAGATGGGGATGGGAAAACTGAAAGCAAACTAGGGGCTGCTGACAAGGGAAAGATTTGCTATGTGATGGGGGTGTATATGCATGTGTGATCAAACAAAATTAGTGAGATAAATTGAATTTTTAAATGCTACATGAAGAGGAAACCTGGAAGGCTTCTTTAGATAGTGACTACCAACCAGGAGGAGTGTGAGACCTGCTGCTCAAAAAGAAAGAGAGAGAGAGAGAGAGAGAGAGAGAGAGAGAGAGAGAGAGAGAGAGAGAGAAACTCTGGCTTTAGAGTCAGGAGAACTATTCTAGAGAAATTCATCATCCCTTGTTTCTGGACTGCCTATTCTGCCTTTTGGACAAATAGGTGATATTGGACTATTTGACCCAAAGTTAATAGCAATAATGAGATCAGCATATAATCAATGTAGAATCACAGACTAAATAGAGATAGTTTGCTCAGTGAATATTAGAGCTGTAAGCACCCCCAAGAAATCACCTGGATCAGGGATCCTTAATCTTTCCTTGCATCCTGGATCCTTTTAGGATCCCATATGGCAAAGCCTAGGGACTCCCCCCCATAATATTTTTTCTTAATATTTGAAGAAAATGTTAAGTTATTTTCCCTTCCAAGTTCACCATCCAGAGAACTTTTGGATATAAGGTTAAGAACTATTGAGCTAGGTTAATTCATTATTTTACAGAAGATGTTGAGGCCCAGAAAGGTTAATTGTCTTTTTACAATTCATATTTACAATTCATTTACAATTCATATTTACAATATATTTATGTATATATATGTATACACACACCCATATATATATATATATACATATATATATATGTATATATATATATATATATCCCAGGAATTAGTATAGTGCTCAATTAATGTTAATTGCCTCTGAAGTAGCAGAGTTGGCTTTAGTATTCAGGTGCTTTGACCTCTAATCAATAGTCTTGCCATTGATAATGCTTACTGATTCTTTAATCAAATGGAGTTTGAAGCCTTTCCTTTAAAATATCTTCTTGTCTTTGGGTTAGGGAAACCTGCTGAAAGTGGAAAAGGTCATGGTCTCATGGATTTAACCCTGGAAAAGATGTCAGAGGTTTTCTAATCCAACCTGCTCATTTTAGAGTTGGGGAAACTGAGGCACAATGGTTTTGGCCCAAAACCCAGGGTCACAAAATTAGCAAGTTTCAAATTCAGAGTCTCTGACTTCAAAACCAGGGCTTCCTCCCATCACACTCAGGCCCACAAGTGGGAAGCATGAGAAGGGGAAAAGGATGAGGCTGGAGAAATCTATCCCACTGTGGGGCAGTAATCACCTCATTAGGAGGGAGGAGCGGCCTAAGGCTGCGGCTGCTGCCTCCTGGCTCCTACCTCCGTGGCCAGGCCCTTCTGCTGACCACATGCTGTTGGCAGTTTGTGAAGCCAGGAGCTACAGCTGAAGCTCCTGGTTCACAGCTCACTTCTCATTAGCTCCCCACTGGGTGGCCACAGTGGCAGATGGGGAAGTTCCCTAGTTTCCTCTAGCCCTCCTTCCTCCCACCCCTTCTCAACTCACCTTGGGCACCAAACGTCATCACTTCTGATGTTGCCAACTAGCCACTGTTGGACCACCCTTTGGCTGGCACTGCTGGCCCAGAAGTTGGGGCTGCTGCTCTGGATGTCATAGAATCAGGGAGCCCTCTTACGGAGGTTGCTTGTTATGGTCTTTAAAAAATAAAATTCAAGGGTTTTAGAGGTGAAAAAGACATCGGAAGTCATTTTGTCTAATGTCCTCATTTTACAGATGCAGAAATTAAGGCTGAGAAGTGACATATATAACCCAAAGTCACCCAAGAGAGAGCAAAGGCAAGATTTAAACAGAGGCCTGAGTTCTTTCCACATCTCCCCACTGAGTCTCAGTTTAATTTTGATTTTGACAGTGTTCTCACTAAGTACACAGACTTTCACCTCATCTTCACATCTTTATATCTCCATCTGGAGAAAGAGGACAAGAGCATTTCTTTTCCCCTGTTTTGAAATGATACAATGAAACTAAATGATTTCTGCAATCCATCCAATTTTGAATCCCATATTCATAAAGAATTGATTACAATCTTTGCTCTAATATTCTAATCCATTAGAAACAGAATGTAAGACTGAGCATGGAATGCACCATTTGTATTAACATCACAGAAAAATGAAAAAAAATAACTCTTTATCCTTTCCTCTAATAACTAACATTTCTATAATAATTTTGATTTTTCAGAGTGTTTTTTGCATAGATTCTCACTTTATCTTCGATGCAATGCTGTAAGGGAGGGGCTATTATATTGTCCTTGTATTACAAATGAAAAAAAACGAAACTGAGAGAGATAAAGTGACTTGCCTAGTTATCCAGCTAGCAGTGGTATAGGGGCAGAATTCAAACTCAGTTCTTTCTGACTACACTCTATCCACTTCATCACTACTATCTACTTACAGCATAATTTCTTCTGTTCTCACTCCTGCAACTTACCTTGTTTCGTCCTTGCATCTCTCCCACTCTCCCTTCTTCCCTCTTTCCTTCCTTCTTTTCTTCCTTCCTTCTTCCTTCCCTTCTCATTTTCTTCATTCCTTCCCTTTGTCTATCTATCTCTCTCTTTTGCCTTTTTTCAGGTTTTACTTTTTTTTTTAGGTTTTTGCAAGGCAAATGGGGTTAAGTGGCTTGCCCAAGGCCACACAGCTAGGGAATTATTAAGTGTCTGAGGTCAGATTTGAACTCAGGTACTCCTGACTCTAGGGCTGGTGCTCTATCCACTGCACCACCAGGTTTTACTTTCAACAACAACAAAAAAAAAATATTTAAACCAAGCCAAATAACTTTGCAACCATCACTGACAGTGTTTACCACATTCTACATTCACAATTCACACCTCTCCACTGAAAGGAGGAAGATGATTCTCAAGATGGTGCAATTTAGAAAATAAATATAATCCTTTACTACTAATAGCATGTTAAAAATTCATTATTTGGTGTGTGTCAAAACAATAACATTTTTGTGTGGAACTTTAAATATGTCATCTTTTGATCCTCTGCAAAAAAGAATCCAACAACCTGTGAAAGAAGCATGAATACTATGATCTCTATTTCTTTTTAAAGAAGAAAACTAAAACTAGCATTATTAGTTGACTTTTATAAAGAACTTTACTCTTTGTGTAGTATTTTGTTGGTATTATCTCATGGATACCAGCCTCCTGCTTAAAGACCTTCACTACTTCCTGGTGTGGCCCACTTCTCTTTTGGAAATTTGATTTGTTAGGAAGATTTTCCTTACACTTAACTGAAAGCTACCTCTTCTCTGAAGCTTTCCCCCTTGCTCCTAGTTCTGCTCTATGGGGACAAGCAGAACCAGGATTCTAGAGTTCAGTCTTTCAAATAATTACTGATAATTATCGTTCTCATCCTATAATGAAGTTTTCAGACAAATGAACAAGTATTTATTAAATCAAATGAATGAATGAAAAGACATTTGTTAAGACCTTAAAATGCCAGACTTTCTGCTATGTCCACAGTATTCAAAGAAAAGCAAAAGTCTACTTCCTATTCTCATGGAGTTACATTCTGGTGAATATGATCACATGAAAATAGCTCTATATTTATGAAATATTTATAGTATAAATGGGGAGATAAATATAGAGAAAAAGTACTAGCCAATTGTGGGGTAAGGTGGAATAGGAAAATTTGACCTAACACTAAGTTTTGGGAATAAAACAAGAAAACCAGAAAGTGGCAGTGAGCAGTCAGGAAACTTCCAGGGAATAGTCAGTTAAACTGCATGGAGGTAGGAGATGAAATATCATTGAATGGTAGACAATCTGAAGAGGAGTAAAATTATAAGATGATTGGAAAGGAAAGGGGGATGTAAGTTACATAAGACACTAAAAGCCAAATGGCATTTATACTTGATTCTGAAGGCGATAGGGAATGATGGGAGTTTGTTGAGTAGAAAGAGGTGATATGGTCAAACCTGAACTAATAGAGGAGTTTATTGAGTAGGTTAGTTACATAACCCTATGGTTTAGGAAGATAACTTTGATGGTTATATGGAAAGTGGAATCCAGTAGGGAAAGACTTGAATCAGGAAGCTTTATAGCAGCTTCTTGCAATAATTCAAGTAAGAAGAGATGAGTGTCGTGTGTACATGAGTACAGAAAAAAGAAATTAGTCAAGATGTAGGAACTAGAAGAAACATTTTCTCTTTTCCAACTCATGCAATTCATCATTGAATATCATTATTTGTTGTACCTCACCTCATCCTCTGGATATGTTCCAGCAGGGCAATTCAATGCAATGAAATTCAACTCAGTATACATTGAATGCCCATTTATTCTATGTACAAATCTCTATGTTGTGTGCTGGGAAGCAAATCCTTCTCTTGCAAATTTCTCTGTACTATTGTGGATAGTAATTTCCATCTTAGCCTACCCTCCAAGGAATTTAGAAAGGTTAATGTTACCTTTTTTCTCTATTTCACCTTCAATGTGTTTCTTTTGATGTCTTTCCTGGAGATCCCTCTTCTGATCATTGAGGGCAGTCAGTCAACAAGCCTTTCTTTTATTGTTTGTGGTCAACTTGTTTGAAGTGTCTTAGAGGCTGAGCCTGCAGGATGCCTCAACAAACATTTGAAAAGTAGGGGGAAAAAAATCAGCCAGCCAGTTTGTTTAAACTTCATGGTACCAAACATAAGGTTTAACTGATTTATTTTTATGGAATTGATTGAATTTCCTGTAGGAATGAATAAATGGAGTGAGCATTTTAGCATTTCATAGACATGGTTCTTATGTATAAACTTATCTTTTGAGAAAGTAAAAGTCAAGAATTTATAGTAATAGGAACTGAATTTAAATATCAGTATTGCTACTGCCCAATATATAAACTGATAAGAAATTTTAATTTTTTTTATTTTGAAACAAGAGGGGATAGTGGAGGGGGGGGGACTCTAGAACATCTGAATTTGAATCCTAACTCTCTGACTTCATATTTATCAGAATCTTCCAAGCTGTCTCCATCAGTTGCAAGTTTCCGAACTGAAATCTATGTCTAACTCTATAACTGGATGTGAGACTTTGAACGAGTCAACATTCTATATAATGGAAACAAGCTAAAGATAGGGGTTCTAATTTCACTTACTAGCTGTGTGGCCTTGGACAATTCACCTAATAATTTTTGGCTTCTGTTTCCTCATTAATAATATGAGGGGAGCAGATGAAATGATCTATGAGGTCCTCCTTATCTCTAAATATATGATCTGATATTTCAGTGTTCTTATATGCCTACCTTTCAGTCATTGAAAATCCATGAGATGATGTATGTGTAAAGTATATACTTTGAAAAATATACAATAGGATATAAAGGCAAATACTCATATCTCTTGAAATTTTTACCCTCTGCTCCTCAATTTTTAACCTCTGCTACTCACATTTTTATTTATTTTTTTTTGCAAGGCAATGAGATTAAATGGCTTGCCCAAGGTCACACAGCTAGGTAATTATTAAGTGTCTGAGCTCAGATTTGAACTCAGGTATCCTGACTCCAGGGCTGGTGCTCTATCCACTGTGACACCTAGCCACCCCGCTGCTCCTCACATTTTTAACCTGTACTTACTCATCCATTTGCTCATCCAAATGCACCAAAGATAAAGTGTTCATTCTAATTGAACTCTCAGGAGAACAGACAGATATTATAGTGGAAGTAGCATTATGAATCCATTCACTTGAACAAGTTTCATCATCTCTCAAATCCTATTTAATTCCTAGTCTGATAAATTTGTTATTGGATTAGATGCAAACTTTCAACCATAACTCTGTAGTCACATCCTGTATTTACTATCGCAGTTTGCTTCTAACTCTAAATCTATGATTTTATGGGTAAAACAAAATCCAGGTGAAATGTTTTGTTCATTTTGTATTTTAAAATTATTTTTTCAATTAATAGCCATCTATTCTTTTTTTTCTCTCCCTCACACCCCTGCTGGAAAAAAAGAAAAGAACAAACTAGCAACGAATTTGCCCAGTCAAGTAAAAACTAATCTTAGAATTGGAAAGGTTCAAAGATGCATGATTCATATCTAATTGATTACTGATAGACACCATTCTCAAACACCATGAAATTCTCTGGAATCATGGTCTTTCACTGTGTTGATCAGAGTTACTAGAGCACTCAGATTTTTTTACAATGTTGATTTTTAAATTAATAAAAGAAATTGTTAAAATTAAATTAAACTAAATTAAGTGCTTTCCTGGTGCTTCTCTATTTATTCCACATTAGTTCAGTCAAGTTCAAGTTACTGTCCATCCATCTACTCCTTTTTCCTTGTACCCGAACTAATTTTAAAGTGCTTCCCTTAATTCCTTTTCTTAGTATATGCTTTCCACCACCTTTTCCTTTCTTCTTTTTTAGATCATCACAACATACCCCTCAGGCTCTCCATCTAATTTGAATTTCTCTATGACCCCTGATGACTTTTGGATATCTGTTTCATTCTTCCCTTCTAATTGGAATGCAAACATCTTATTCTAATGAAGTCTTTTCCAATTACTTAAATTTAATATTTAATATTTCTATTTCTATTCATGTTTGTATTTCACATTTTCTATTTAACTGCATTATTTTCAACAGATAGACTTGGAAGTCCTTTATTTCATTAAGGACCTATCTAAAGACTAGTGTTCTGGATAAATTATTCTTCATTCTAAACCAGTATCTTCTAAATCTATCTTCTCAGCTTCTCTAAAAGATCTCACCTTGCTTACCTGGACATTGAGATAAGTCTGAGAGTTGTGAACCTAATTTAGGAGTCTGAGGGCTGAGTCACATTATTCTTGGACCCATTGGGGTTAATCTGTGCTATTAACCTGGGCACCTTTTTACTTCTGACTGACCTCTGAGTGCTCAGTCTATGATCCTTGGACACCTCTTTTCCATGGTTCAAATCTTGATCATTACTTTTAGGCCAAATTTTCAGTCTTGGGCTGGAAAGAAGAGTCACTGTCTCCTTCAATTGCTACCCAGTCCAGAGTTTTAGAAAAATAAATTTAAAATAATAAAGAAAGAGGGGATGTGTGAAATCTGGGACACTGATGCATTCTTGGTGGAGAGCTGTGAACTGATCTAGCCTTTCTGAGAGCAATTTGGAATTATGCCTAAAGGGCAATAAAAGTGTGCATACCCTGTGATCCAGCCATATCAGTACTGGGTCTGTATCCTGAAAAGATCATGAAGAAGGGTAAAAACCCCACATGTACAAAAATATTTATAGCAGCTCTGCTTGTGGTGGCAAAGAATTGGAAGTCAAGGGGAAGCTGAAAAATTGTAGTATATGTATGTGATGTAACACTATTGCTGTATTAGAAATCATGGGAGATGGGATTTCAGAGGAGCCTGGAAAGACTTGCATGAATTGATGCTGAGTGAGATGGACAGAACCAGAAGAACTTTGTACACCCTATTAACATGGGATGGTGATCAACCTTGCTGGACATGCTCACCCCATCAATGCAATAATCAGGGACAATTTTAGGGGATCTGTGATGGAGAATACCATCTGTATCCAGAGGAAGAACTGTGGAGTTTTAACAAAGAAAAAAAATTATTACCTTCAATTTTAAATAAAAGTCAACTTATGTTTTGCATAATTTTGATATCTCTAATATTTTCTTTCTTAAAGATATTTTTTTCTATCAGCACATTCAATTTTGATCTGTGCATATCATGGAAACAAATGTAAAGACTATCAGATTGTCTTCTGTTGGGGAAGGGGCAGGGAAGCGGGGGAATTATAAAATCTTGCACAAAAAGATTGGCAGAAACTTTTATATAATTGGAATACAAATAAAATATTTCTATTAAAACAACAATAATAAATAAAGTTTGAAGAAAAGATTATTGGGCAGTAGTTTGGGGAGAAGCTTGGCTACTTGTTTTTTCCTACCCTACCCTCTTGAGTGTTCTCCTGTTGTATATTTTTTAAAAGTCCTTTGTAAAGACCATGAGCCTTTAGAATCCCTCTCTTGGCCTCTCAACATCTATTCCTTTGCTCTTATGGTCTTGGACCTTATTCATACCTCTTGGTTCTTGCCTTTCATTATTGAAGAAAACCAAAATGACATTACTATGTTTGAGACAAAATTACAATGTGTCCAACTGTGACTGATCAGACTAATACAAGCTCAGAATGCTCTTTCACAGGTTAGGAAAAAATAGTCCATGTGAATACCTGGGGTGGGTACTCTAAAGTTACAGATGTCACATTTCCTTGGAGCTGCTTCAGTTTTGCCTTCCTCATAGAGTGCAGCACCCTCTCTGATGAGGGCATGTCATGCTAGCCATTTCTGTGCCAGGGTCTCCCATGCTGTCTAGTCAATTCTGAAGTTCTTCAGTGAGACCTTAAGAGTGTCTTGGTATCGCTTCTTCTGACCTCCTTGTGAGAATTGCTCTGTGTGGGTTCTCCATAAAATAGTTTTTTGGCAAGCATCTGGCATTATAACATTTCCAACCCATCGTAGTTGCACTCTCTGTAGTAATGTTGGAATGCCAGAAGTTTAGCTCAAGAAAGGACCTCAGTGTCTGGTATCTTCTCCTGCCAGGTGATCTTAAAAATCTTCCTAAGACAATTTAAAAGGAAGTGATTTAGTTTCCTGACATGGTGCTGGTCGACTGTCCTGGTTTCACAGGCATCTAGCAATGAGGTTAGCACAATGGCTCTGTAGACCTGCAGTTCAGTCACCAAACTAATACCTCTTCTCTACAGCACTGTCTTTTGGAGCCTCCTCATTGTCAATGGGTACCTCCTTGGAAAGGACACTGACAAGGTAAATTAAGTGTTCACAGTTCTCAAAACTTCTCCATTTGCTGTAATCAATGGTTCCACATATGGATGGTGTGGTGTTGGCTGATGGAGCACTTGGGTTTTCTTGGTGTTTATTGTTAGACCAAATGAACACAGGCAATAGAGAATGGATCCATACTTTATGGCATCTCAGCTTCAGAGGCTGCATTGAGTGCATAATCATCTGCAAACAGAAGATCATGCACCAACTGTCACTCCATTTTGGTCTTGGTTTGTAGCCTTTTCAATTTGAAGAATTTGCTATCATTGTGGTAGCTGACCTTTAGGTCTTATTCATCCTCAGTGAAGGTATTTGATAACATGACTGAAAATCATGCTAAAAAGTATGGGAGCACAGACACAGCATAGTTTTACTCCATTGCTGACTGGTAAATCTCAAGACCATTGTCCACTATCCAGAACCCAGGCAAGCATGCTATCATGAGATTGACATACAATGCTGATGAACTTTTCCATGCAACCAAATTTGACATGATTTTCCATAAACCCTTGTGACTGAGTGTATCAAAGGCCTTGGTCAGATCTACAAATGTTGTATACAGACCTCTATTCTGTTCCTGACATTTTACCTGAAGTTGTCAAGCAGCAAAGACCAAATAGACTATTCCTTGACCCTTTATGAAGCCACAGTAGCTCTAAGGGAGGTGACCATTTTCCAGGTTTAGGATCATCCTGTTGAGAACTCTGATAAGAATCTTACCAGCAATGACTAAAAGAAAAATATCCCTGTGATTATCATAGGACAATCTATTCCCTTTACCTTTTGAGAGATGGATGATGAAGGCATCCTTGAATTCTTGGGGGAGTAACCTCTTAATACCATGTAACCTAACTGGAAAATTTCAATAATTTTTTGGATAAGCAATGGACCTTCACCTTCAGATAGAATAGAATGCCACTTTAAAGGAGCCTAATGGCATTCAAAATTTCTTCAGTTGGAATTTCAGCTTGGGACTGATTGACTTCAGCTTGAGGTTAATAGTCAATGACTTCTGCATTGATTGAAGATGATCTGTTGAGAACACTATGGAAGTGTTCAGCCCATCTCTCTAGGAACGTATCTCTATCGTAAATCAATGTGGATCCATCAGCACGGAGTGGTTGAGATGCACCATATGTCTTTGGTCCATAAATAGCTTTCAGGGAATCATAAAAGCATTTTGGCTAATTACTGTCTGCATAAAATTGAATTTCTTCTGCCTTCTTACTGAACCAAGAGTCCTACATCTCTCTAAACTTCAATTGGACTTTACTTTTTTTTTCAAGGCAATGGGGTTAAGTGGCTTGCCCAAGGCCACACAGCTACATAATTATTACGTGTCTGAGGCCAGATTTGAACTCAGGTACTCCGACTCCTGGGCCAGTTATCCATTGTACCACCTAGCCACCCATGGACTTTACTTTTGATGGAATATCGTTGCCTTCTTAGAAATGGATGAACTATCCTGCTGGTAAACTGTATGGAATTCTTGTTTTTCATTTATCAGCTTCTGTATTTCCCCATCATTTTTATAAAACCAGACTCGGTGTTTGCCAGTATTTTGGCCTAGATGAGCAAACATAGAGCTCTCTGAAAGCTGCCCACAACTTTTCTGCTCCACTGTGGCAAACTGTGTTGGCTTAGTTTTCCCACTGTTCCTGCTTAGAGAGACACTCTAATCTCTTGCCTTAATTCTTCAAGTATTCATTTTGCATGGGGTCACCACCTTGGTTGAATATGATTAGATAGCTTAGAGGAGATGAATCTGTGATCAGTCCAGCACTCTGTACCACACATTGCTTTTGTCACTCTCACATCTTGTATGTCTCTTCTCCTTGCAATCACATAGTCTAATAGATACCAATGTTTGCTATGAGGGTGCATCCAGAAAGTTTTATTGTGTTAAGGTAAATGAAAGATAGTGTTTGTGATGAGAAGGTCACAAGATGCACAAGTCTTCAGTAGAAAGTGACCATTGCTGTTGCTGTTTCCAACTCCATTCCTCTCAAGGACTTCCTACCATGTCTGGTAATCTGAGACTACTCTAGCATTAAAGTCATCCAGAATTATAAATTTGTTCTCTTTTAGTACATTGATGATAAGGGTCTTCAGGTCTTCATAAAATTTTTCTTTAACTTCATCAGTGTTCATCATGGTGGGAGCATAGACATTCATAATTCTTCTGTAGCTGCCATAATCCTTTTGATAATAGCTTGAGGTCATTCTGTATAGAGAAGTAAAGTGAAACAGTGAGAAATTATACAATAGAAAGAACACTGAATTTGCATTCAAAGGACTTGGAGTCAAATTCTAGCCATTATTATTTAATAAAACTGTGAAAATAATCAAATCACTTTACCTTTAAGAGATTCAGATACCTTACCTGTAAAATAATGCACATAAGCATAATTAGAAATATGCTCCAAATGAGAAGGAATTTTGAATTTTGCCTTTGCAGCTTCGTAATTCTGTGATTCTATTCAAGCAATCAGCAAGCCTTTATTAACTACTATGTGCTAGATATTGTGCTAGTCAGTTGGTTCAAAAACAAAAATAGAACAGTGCTTGCCCTACTGAGTTTCAGTTTTCTCATTCATGAAATAGGAAAATAGATTACCTGATTTCTAAATTAGCATAGTAATTTTAGTAAATAGAAGGTATTTAATAAATGCTTGTTCCAGTGATTCTAAAACTCTAAGTTACCATGTAATGAAATTTTAACAGGAAACTTCTAAAGACCAAATCTTCAAGATTCAAAGAAAGAAATAATCATAGAATGTTAGGTCCCAAGACAGATAAATTGGATAGATATTTGCTGAATGGGAAGGGTCTTGCCTGACAAATTTCAAATCATTTCCTATAAATCACTTCTAACTCAACCAACCTATTTGCTTTTTTTCTTACAGAGAGAAACTAATGAAGCAATTTTGAGACCCAGAGCGTTATAGCAGTAGTTAATGATTATGTGGGGGGTTTTTGCCCATTTACTTGAGAGTCAGTCAGTAGTCCATCCCATACATCAATGTCAAGGAGATTTTCCTTAAGTTAATATCTGATCATAAGACTCCCTTACTCAACCAAATTCAATGACTCTATTGCTTCCTGAACAGGAGTTCTTAACCATTTATGTGCAGTGGATTCCTATAACAATTTGGTGACACCTAAGGATCCTTTCTCAGACTAATTTTATATACATAAAATGCACAGGATTACAAAGAAAACCAGATGTATTTAAATAGCTATCATTTTTATAAATTGTATATATTCAACTACCCCAGGTTAAGAATTTCTTCATCTAGAATAAAATACAAACTTTTCAATTCAGCATTTAAAGTTCTACACAACCCACTTTCTCCCCCCAAAAGTTCTTTCTAGTCTCATTTAATCCATCTCTTTCTGCTACTAGCCAAATCGACCTTCTCTCTGCTCCTCCCTAGAGATATTCCAACTATATCTTAGAATACATTCCCTCCTTATCTCTGCCTCACTGTGTCCTCCTCTTTTTTGGTATATAAATATTTTTATTTGACATGATTTGACTATTATTACATTTCAGAAGTAAATAATATTGTGTAAAAACCATTCATTGAAAATCATTATTATTGATTTTTGCATGCAGAACTGCAGGGTAGTTCATTAGACTCTGGTCAGACCCTCCCATAGGCAGGCCTGCTGCTCTCCCCATTGTCCCCTCTAAACTGAAGGAGGCCAAGGGCTAGCACTTCCAGAAGAAAGCCAATGGTCACTTTTCTTGGCACGATTAAGAGGCTATGTATTCCTACCACAAAATGAGTTGAGCAGTTTTTTTTTTTATTAAAGCTGTTATTTGTGTACTAGTGCACAGTTTATTAAACATGATGGCTATGGAAAATGAGAAAACTCTAAATAGAGTCTCCTCATAGAAGAAATGTGTACAACTTTCCAGGCTTGTGATCTGAGATGGGTGTCAGTGACATGTTCATTGCCCATGTTTGCTAATATATTTCTTAAGAGAACTTAGTTCCTTGGAAATTAGACAAAGCTTTACATTTATGGACCAAAAACTTTTCTTTAGGGAGGAGGGTGACAAGAAGTTCTCTCCCTCCACACCTCCATCCTCCTGGCTTTTTTGTCTCTATTTTTCCTAAATAAAGTCTGTCAAAATAGGTACAAACTATGATCTAATCTTTTGAGCAGAAATACTAAAAGGGTAATGGATAACCAGAAGTTAATAAACTGGATTTGAGGAAGAAATGATCAAAGTTACTAGGATGGTCCCCTGATATAAAATTTTTTCTTTGGTAATATTTCCCAATACTCTATCTTCTTGACAATGACTTGGAGAAGTATTTCTGATTTAATTTTCAGTTGTATGTTAGTTATGTCCGACTCTGGGCAAAGATATTGGAGCACTTTGTCATTTCCTTCTCCAGCTCATTTTGCAGGATGAGGAAACTGAGGCAAAGGGAGTTGAAAGACCTGCCTAGGGTCACACAGTTATTAAAGTTTCTGAGACCAGATTCAAACTCATGAAGGAGTCTTCCAGACTCTAGGTCTGACACTTTATGTGCATCCAGCTGCCAATTCAGAGTTAAAACTTTAGGTGATAAAATTTTACCCCCCTTTCATGAGTAATTAGGGCTGCAGCACTTATAAATGATTTAAGAAGAGTCAAAGAAGTATGAAGTAAAAAGTTTTGCCACTTGGAGGTCTTGGGATAGGATCTGAAAGTTTCCTGAGGAATGTATTAGGAGCTTCAAAGGGAGGACTGTTGTAGAAGTGAATTTTGGTGAATTCTACTGTGAATATTCAAATCTGAATTTTAGAAAGGACTGATCCAAATTTGTGTTTTTCAACTGACTTTGATTACATGTAACTAATTTTAAAAAATTAGAAACCCTCTATTAAAATGATATATCCAAAAATGCATGAAACAATTATAAAAAAACTAGCTCCCCCTCTTCCCCTTCTTGGCTTATATTGCTGTTCCAATACAGATATTCCTCCAGGTGTTCAGTCATGGGCAGGGGTGGAGTGTGAAGTGTCATCTGCTGGGTCATGTTTGATGCCCATGGTCCAGATGAGTGGATGATCTGTTTCCACTGTCACAACACCAGAGCCATCATAGGTATTTGAGGTGCTGACTAGAGTTCCAAACATGAGCATATCATTGGTGAGGTTCCACTTTAGGCCTGTTGTAGTGACTTGCTTACATGGATGTCCAACAGGAATAAGGCCACACCAATCACCTTCAAATCCTGTATTTACATTGAGTTTGTGCTTTCCTGGCTGAAGCAGGCAAATAAGAGAATGTTCTTGTATGATGATAATAGGTATTGGAGTGATCTCAGTTACATGAAAAAGGGTCTCCACAGAAGCCATGATCTGGTCAAATCGTCCTGCAAGTCCACCCAAAGTCACAATGATGTCAACCTGAAGATCCTTTTCTGCTATCTTCTTCTGGAGTACTCGAAGACATTTAGTAAAATCAGTGTAGTTTTGCTCAGGAGTTGAGACAAGTTCACATCCCTTGACTTTGTAGTATTCTTTGACTTCAGGTCTAATAGAATCAAAATCTCCACTGATGTACTCAGGTAAGAAGCTCTCTTGATCTCCTTCAGTTAAATGATACAACCGGTTAGCACCTCCATCAGCACAGGCTTTAAGAACAGCTTTGCTCCACAGATGATGAAAATGACTTCTGTCCAAAGGCTGATTAAGGATCAATAGGCAATACTTCAAATCCCCAGGGGAGAGAAGGCATTCCAGCGGGGTGAAGGTGTGCTCCATTTCAGATTATGGGCTTCTGCACAGCTGCGCGAGGAGCCGCCCGCCGGGCGAGGTGCGGCGGGCAGCCGCGGAGCTCGGAGCGGCGGCGATCCACGGCTCGGCCCTCTCTGCGCCCTCCTCTTTCTTTAAGGTGCAACTTAAGCACCATCTTCTGCATGAAGCCTTTCCTGATCCCCCAATCCTTCTTTCCACATTATCTTGCATTTAACAATTTTCTTTGTGTGTGTTTGTTAATTTTGTGTTTATGTTGGATGTGTTTTCTATTTAATTGTTATGTCCTGCATTTGAATTTAAGGGAATACAAGTTGGGTGGTTTCATTCTTTATACTTGTTTCACCAGCAATAAGCATGTAGCAGATACTTAATCAATACGTGATTGGTTGCATGATTGATTTTATTCTCAGCTTTATTTCTAGGTAGCTTGCTGCATATTCTGTATGGGTCTCAGCTTTAGCTATCTGTAACATATCAAAGTGGGAGATAATGATTTCTACTGTATCATAGTAATATGATGTTGCATTCCTCTATTTAGATCTGCAAAGAATCTTAAAGGTCACCTTGTCAAAACCCTTTCTTTTACAAATGAGGAAACAGAAGCCTAGGGACATTAAATCATTTGCCCATGAATTTACACAGAGTTGGGTAGAAATAGTTCCTCTGATTTCCTAATTTGCAAAATTTCCCTTCCTTCTTTGATGGATCTCCATCCAGGTCATTCCTACTAACTCTAAGTCTCCACCAAGTCTTAGTCCTAGAGGTCCTTTCTCTTCTATACTATACTGATTAATCTCATTGGTCCCTATGTATTCAATGGTCATATTTATACTGATGACTGTCAGGTCTATTTATCTAGCCCTAAACTCTTTCCTGATCTCAATATTCACAAATACAATTGCCTATTAGAAAATTTGAATTGGATGCCTTATAAACATCTTAAATTCAACATATCCCAAATTGAAATTATCATCCCCATGTCCAACTCTCTCCTCTTCCTTATTTCCCTATTATTGACAAGAATACTACCATCTTCTAGACATCCAGATCTGAAACATAAATCATCCCCAATTCCTCTTTTCCTGTCTCTGTCTGTCTGTCTCTCTTTATATCCAAGGAATTGCTAACTCTTGCTGATTCTGCCCTCATGTATTCCAAATATGCCCCCCTTCTCTTCTTGATACTGACACCACTCTAATTTAAGTTTTCATCCCTTACCCTTAGACTTTTGCAGTACCTTTTGGTTGGTCTCCTTATCTCAAATCTTTTCCAGCCACAGTCTATCCTTCACTCTGGTCCTCAGATCTGACCATGTCACCTATCTCTTCAGTAAATGCCAGTGGCTTCTTATCATCTTCAGGATCAAATATAAAATAGTGTTTGGCACCAAAAGTCGTAATAGCCTGGTCCCTTGCTACTTTTTGAGTCTTTGAATAATTTACTCCCTTCTACTTTACTCTGTGACCCGGGGGCCCTGGGTCTTCTTGTTTTTCACTCACATTTCTATCTACTCACAAGGCACTTTAGTCAAGGCAACCAAATATAACTGAAGGAAGTCCAACAGCCCTTTGGGTAATGCATACAGATTCTATCCTTTGGTAAATTTCCAAAGACACAGTCTAGTGTCTGAATGTCTCTAAATGACTTCATCATTGCCAAATTCTTATGTGACAAGCCACTGTCATCGTCACATATATTCTTCCTATGGGGGGAAAAAAGCAAAATGGTGTCTCAAGAACCTTTCCATTGAATCTCCATGATTCCAAATCTCTGGCTAAAACTGAAACATTTAGGCAAAATAAAGATGTACAAAAATTCAATATTATACAGGAAAAAATCTATATTTCAAATTTGCTACAGATACTAGATATTATTAAAATGTATTAAAAATGGAACTACGAAGGATGATCCTTCAGTTGGAGGGGAGTTTTCATCTGCATGGTCTCCCAATGTCAACCCTGAAATTTCTGCATACCATCAATACCAACCAAAACACACATGTTCTCCCCAACCCCCTGAAAGCTTCCTCTTAGAAACAGGATTCATTTGAATGCCAGCACGGCTGTGAAAACACTTCCACTCCCTGGGACAACTGTGTTTATTAAACTAGCAATTTCTGAGGGTGAGAGGAGAGCCAAAGGACCCCAAAGCACAAGCACAAAAACCCAAGCACACTCTCAGGGGGGGAGGAAGTGTGGGAGAAAGGTCAAGATAACTGGTTTGTGTTCCATGCTCATGTGTGTCACCAAACGACCAGAGGAAACATAGAAAAGTATGTTATGTATGTTATGTATGAAGTGTATTATCATGCTAGTAATTAAAACCTCTCAGTCAGATGCTATAGAGAGATTAGTTGTCACATTGTGTTAAAGGAATCCTTGCCTTATTCCCTAGAAGGAGACAGACTGCCTGCCGTCCCATCATCTGTTACTGCACTATAGCTATCCACCACCAGAATGTATAATTGGCAGATTCCTTGAACAGAAGCCCTTTGCTTTGGGAAAACAATGCTGATTGCTAACTAAGTGGGCACATGAAAACACAATCATATATGCCTTTTTTAGGCCTCATCAACTGCATTCAGCTTAACTAAGTCTACATAAAATAATTATGTATAATAACTGAATGAAATCTATTTAAAAATCCATTCTGACATGTAGAATAGGTGGAACAAGAAGTTATAGCACTCTCTCTCTCTCACCCCATATATATGTGTATGTATATCTATCTAATCTATCTTGATAGATAGACATATATGTACTATATATGTTGATATGTCTATATACTACGTATATAGTATAAATTTGCATTTGGGGTATGGTTGGAAGAAAGGTGACAATAAAGTAGATGGGGATAATGAGATAAAAGAGAGATTATGCCCTTTGAGACTAAGTGTTAATATTCTCATAATGCTAAACAAGTCAATTATCTCAAATGTAGAGAAAAAATGTCAAACCAATTGTTTGACAGCAATTACTGGTTTTGGGGGACTTAGTTAAAAATCAAACAGTTAAGGGGTGGCTAGGTGGCGCAGTGGATAAAGCACCGGCCTTGGAGTCAGGAGTACCTGGGTTCAAATCCAGTCTCAGACACTTAATATTTACCTAGCTGTGTGGTCTTGGGCAAGACACTTAACCCCATTTGCCTGGCAAAAAAAAAACCCTAAAAAAAATCGAACAGTTAAATTTATTGCCTAGTGTAGATTGGACCAATTTTAGATCTTTAAAAACTATTTTCCAAACTATGGACAAAGTTGATTGTTTCTCTAAAGCACAATTTTTGTAACATGGAACCCTCTGGCCACCTGAGGAAGATTATGAACTCTTTTTCAATATCATAATTTCAAATTCATAAAATAAAATCTAAGGAATTATAAAGGATACCAGTTAATTTGAAATTCAGTTATCAAATTTTATTTAAAAGTTCATGGACCTCAGATTAGGAATTCTATTTTTTAAGGGTGGAAGTAATTGGACTCTGACTTCATGGTCTACACAGTAAGCTTCTCTTTTCATATTCTTCTGGGAAAGGAAGGAAAGGTCATGGCCTTGCCCTATCAGTTCTTATACCACCAAACCACCAAACTAGATTATCTCCTGACATTGAAATTTTTCTGTCCTGATGGATGAGAAAAAAATCTCATTCTGCCCATAAATCACTACCTTTCCAAAGCAAAAAAAAAATTGATAATCAGACTGAATCTGGTTGCAAGCTGCTAGGTCTTTATTGCTGCCTTCTGAAGTTGGAAGATTAGGGACTTTCCCTTCACCTTTTCCCTCTTTTGCATTTTGAAACATAAAAAATATTTTCATCACCTTTCTGCTTGAATTTGACAAGGAGGTTCTTTAAGACCCTCCTGCAATGGGCATTTTTCAAAGCTTTCCTTTACACTTTGAGCTTACATACCCATCTGTTTCTTTGACTCTATCTAGAAAAATAAAGGCAATTATATTAACATTTGGTGAACTGAAACATCTGTGTGAGACCAGAAATTGCTTTTTAGTTTGTGTTTTAGTTTTATCTTTCATTCATGACTGGGGAACTTTGCCTGGTGTTACTTAAATGTAACTGGATTGGTGGAGAGAATGCTGATACACGGCAATGGACCTTTTAAGAGCCGGAGTCAGTGGGAGAGTTTTCTAAAGGAAAGAGGTTTTTTTTTCTTCATGAGAGGACATTTGTAAAGTCCAACTCTTTGGGACTGATGAGACACCCAGAGACAGAGTAGAGAAAGGTTAGATAGACAGCAACAGAGATCAACAAACCAGGATAGAGGGAGACAGAGTCAGCGAGATAAATTAAAAGAGATGGATAAAGAGACAGACATTGAAAGCTAGAAATCAGATATGTCTAGATCCTAAAATTCGCAATAGAAATAGGAACATCATTTATATCTATTGAAGAATGACAATCCTCATCAATTTTATAGTATGAACTTGGACCAAGGGTTGTGATAGGGCCTTTTGGTAGTAGAAAAAGGGCAAAAAGGAGGTAACAGGTTCACCTATAGCAGTTTTACTACTTTATAACTCTCCTAGAGGTTTAACTATAATCATCAATCATAGAACAAGGGCCTAAGATAGGTTGCTCTGCTTTTTAATATGCTTATTAATCAATCCAATTAATCTGTTTATTACTCCATCCAGTATTATAAAAAAGTCAGATTAGATGGCAGAATTCAGCAAGAGTTTGAAAAGAGGCACTTGTCTCCTTTGCATAGAAAAGTGGACCATTCATAACACAAAGAAAGAATCAATATCCTAACACAGTTTCCCCCACCGCTAAGTGCTCACATTATTACCAAATTGTTCTTCCTTATTTACAGATCTGTTCATGCCAATCTTGTACAAAAACAAAACAAAATGAAACAAAAACCCTCCAATTATCCCTCTACTAACTATTAAATATTCCCAACTTTAAATTCTACTGTTTAGGAATTCCACAATCACATGCTAATCCCCTTTTCATTTTAATTAAACCATTTTTAATCCTTAATCTCAAATACTCTATATAGCTAAAGATTTGTTCTTTACCATAAACTTTTTGATTAGCCTTTACTTAATTTTTTCCAATTACATGCAAATATAGTTTTCAACATTCATCCTCTTATAAGCTTTTGAATTCCATATTTTTCTATCACCCTCCCTTCCCTCCTCCCCCATAGTAGCAAAACTAATATTTATCCTTCATTCCTGAAGAAGACCATGATATCCCGGGGGGGGGGGTCTGTGCTAAGTCATCAGCCTCACTTTCTCCTCCAAAGTTATCTGGATCCAGTGGACAGATAGGAACCAAGACAACAGGGTTAAGTGACTTGTCCCAGGTCACACAGCTTGTAAATGTCTGAGACTTAATTTGAACTTCCATCCTCCTATCTCCAAAGCCAGTGCTCTGTCCACTGCATCATATAGCAGAAAAAAATCTGATATAGATTAGGTGATACATTTATAATTGTGTTTAACATATTTTCATATTAGTCATGTTGTTAAAGGAGAATTAGAAGTAAGGGAGAAAATCATGCCATAAATTTTTTTTTAAGTTTTACTTTCACTATAGTTTTCTTCTTGGTGATCCTCCTCATAATATTACCCCAGAGCTCCTAAAAATTCTCCTAGGAGGGAAAAGGATTAGGAATCCCTACCCTATCCCACCTCCATACTGGCACACAGTCCACTTAATTCAAAGTACTAGATTTTCTCCTTTCACATCATGCTCCTGTACATTGCAGTTCTCTTGATTCAGGCTCCCAATTCCTCCAAGAACCCATTGTCTTCTAGAAATTACACCTTTTGCATAATGCTATTTATCTTTGCTACCTTCTCTGGGACGATGTATTTTGCTCTCTCCTGACACCATATTAAAATATGAAGACACAGGAATATACATTCTACCTTCCAGAAAATTAGAATGTGTATATATATATATATATATATATATATATATATATTCTCTTTTAGTCTTCTTTCTAATCTTTGGACATCTGAAATTTCTATGCTTAACTCTAGCCTTTTCAACTCTATTAAAGCCTTAGTTCCAGAAAAACAACTCAGGTGTATGACTCAGTCAATCTTCTTATGTGGTGTCAAAAAGCTAAAGTAATTTTTTTTTTACCTTAGCAAAGAATTGTTTTTATCTGATTTTTTATCTGATTAATTTTGTTACCAAGGAATTAATAGTGCCACAGGAACAAAACTTGTCAAGGAAATCTTATAGGAGGTCTTTATTAACCTCTACTCTGCCAAGAAGTTAATCTTGTCAAGGAAATCCCAGAGAGCCAACACTCCTTTTAATCTAGTTTGTTCTTTTGGAATCTTATGCTGAAAAAGTCACATCAATACAGTATCTCAAACCGCTCCTGCCTCTGAGGCTGTTGCATTGCCCATTGTTTGAAAAGGCATTGGAGAAAGGTGAAGAGCTCTTTCCAGAATCTTCATTTAGAGAAATCCCCAGGTTATTCATCTCATTTCCTACTGGGATGCATTCCTGCGACTTCACTATCCTGGTCACCTTTCTCTTCTCCTTTTTAGTTTCTTTTTTTAAGATTAACTCATTTATTAGATGATAGATAGATAGGGGCAGTTAGGTGGCACAGTAGAAAGAGCACCTACCCTGGAGTCAGAAGGACCTGAGCTCAAATCCAGCCTCAGACACTTAATAATTATCCAGCTGTATGATCTTGGATGTCATCTAACCCCAGTGCCTTGCAAAAAACAAAAACAAAACCAAAATGATGATAGATAGATAGATGAAGATAGAGATAAATGAATGGATGGATAGAGATAGATAGATAGATAGATAGATAGATAGATAGATAGATAGATAGATAGATAGTTGTGTCTGGTTGTTTCCTATTGCTCCATAAAATCAGAAAACTGTTTTTTTCCCCCTTTCTTTATCTGCCTAGGGCTTAGCATAGAATTTGGTATATTGACCCTCACTTAAAACTTACTTATATACTTAATAAGCTCTAGTTTACTTGACTGCACTCCT
Organism: Macrotis lagotis; assembly: GCF_037893015.1. NCBI lineage: Eukaryota > Metazoa > Chordata > Mammalia > Peramelemorphia > Peramelidae > Macrotis > Macrotis lagotis. The sequence continues at coordinate 57,123,978 of NC_133659.1, forward strand.
ACAGAAACAACTGTAGCTCCTGCTATAAAAAAAGAGAAATTTTGAGGCTTTTCCCCTCCTTTTTGAAGAAAAGAAAAGAAAAGAAAATTCTGCCTTGGCAGTGAAGGCTTTTAGTATTGCCTGGCTAAAAAGAGAAGTGACGGGAAACTATGCTTCAGGCCCTTGCTGGGAACCAGGGGGTATGGAGGATGCTCCAGAAAGAGACACAATAGTGTCTTGACAGCAGTCAGGAACAGGAACCCTGAAAGGAGCTACTGCAAATAGGAGAACAGCCCAGAGCAGCTCCCTAAACCATCTGCTGGGATCTACACTGTGAAGGGAACCCTCAAGGGATTCTAAGGTACTTTATACAGAAAACACATCATTTTAAACTTGAGAACAATGTCCAGCCCTATTCCCCAGTTCTTTAGCCAGATATTTAGCAATTTCAAACCTCAGTTATGACTATTGGGTTTTACCCTCATCAAGGAGACATTTTCTAATGACCACTGCGCATCAGAAGGGAGCTCCAAAGGAAGCCCATGGTCTGCTAACAGACAGAAGCTTGATGACCCTGGGCCCAGGGGAGAAACCCAGCTTTGACCATGAGTCCAGAGATCCCTCACTCAGGGAATAAATAGACATGTACCAGAAAGCTGGGCAATTGCATCCCCTGAGACATCAGCAACACTTCACACAAACATTATCTACTCATTCTTCCTTCGTTTTATACTTGTATGGCTGATTTTTTTTAATTTTGAATTTTTTACCCCAATCTTGCTCCCCCTGCCCCCCACAGAAGTCAGTCTGTTAGTCTTTATATTGTCTCCATGGTATGCATTGATCTAAGTTTAATGTGATGAGAGATAAATCATATCCTTAAGGAAGAAAAATAAAGTATTGTGCCTGATTGTTGCACTAATGGAATGAGCAAGTCCATCAAGTTTGGTTATTGTGGTAAGGTGTACAATGTACCCCTGGTTCTGCTCATCTCACTCAGCATCAGTCCATGCAAACCTTTCTGGGCTTCCCTGAATTCCCATCCCTCCTGGCTTCTAATAGAACAATAGTGTTCCATCACATACATATACCAGTTTGCTAAGCCATTCCCCAATTGCAGGACATTTGCTTAATTTCCAATTCTATGCCACCACAAACAGAACTGCTATGAATATTTTTGTACAAGTGATTTTTATACATTACTAAAATATTCTTGTTTAAGAGCAAACATAATACTCCATCCCCCAAAAAATATAGGCCCTCATGAGAAATAAAGTAAAGAGGGGGGGGAAGGGTATTTCAGTCTGTGTTCTGATACCATCAGCTCTGTTGCAGTTGGATCACATTCTTTATAAGTCCTTCATATAAGTTACTTCCATATTTTTCCACTGTTGCTGTTGTTGATTGTAATTCCCTCCATCCATTCCTCCCCACTACCATATATTATATTTTCTCTCTCCTTTCACTCTGTCCCTCTTCTGAGCAGCACAGTGGACTGATCACAGTATCTGGGGCCAAGAAAACCTGAGCCCACATACCACCCCTGAGACCCAACAACCACCCTGCCTCTTGGTCCCAGACAGGTCACCCAAACCCAGCCCTTTGCAAGAAGTAAAAAAGAAAATGTGTTATATCTAACTATTCTCTCCTATGATCTACCCTCTCCTCTATCACCCACATCCCCCCTTCCCCCTTTCCCCCTTCTCTCCTTTTTGTTCTAGATGTCTATACCCTATTGAGTATGTATGCTGTTTCCTCTTTGAGTCATTTCTGATGAGAGTGAAGGTTCCCTCATTCCCTCTTGCCTTCCCCCTTCCATGTCATTGCAAAACTCATTGTAAAATATATATATATATATATATATATATATATATATATATATTATATGAAATATCTTAGCCTATTTCACCTCTCCTTTCTCTTACTCCTAGTGCATTTCCCTTTTAGTCACTGACTCCATTTTTTACAGTATATTATATCTTCAAATTCAACTCTCTCCTGTGCTTCATCTATAAAAGCTCCTTCTACTTGCTCTATTAAATGAGAAGGTTCATATGAGTATAATCAGTATCATTTTTCTATGCAGGAATACATGCAGTTCATCATCATTAAGTCCCTCATCATTTACCCTTCTCCTTCACTCTCTATCCTTCACCTGAGTGCTGTACTTGAAGGTCAAACTTTCTGTTCAGCTCTGGTTGTTTCAACAGGAGCATTTGAAATTCCCCTGTTACACTGAAAGTCTATCTTTTCCCCTGGAAGAGGACATTCAGTTTTGCTGGGTAGTTGATTCTTGGCTGAATTCCTAGTTCTTTTGCCTTCAGGAATATTATATTCCAAGCCCTACAAGCCCTTAATGTAGTTTCTGCTAAGTCCTGTGTGATCCTGACTGCAGCTCCATGATATTTGAACAGTGTTCTTCTGGCTGTTTGTAATATTTTCTGTTTGATTTGGGAATTCTAGAACATGGCTATAATATACTTGGGGGGGGGGGGTTGGGTTTTTTTGGATCTCTTTCCAGAGGAGATCAGTGGATTCTCTCCATTTCTATTTTGTCCTCTGCTTCTAGTATATCAGGGCAAATTTCCTGTAGGATTTCTTTAAAATGAGGTCAAGACTCCTTTCCTGATTGTGACTTTCAGGTATCCCAATAATTTTAAAATTATTTTTCCTGAATCTGTTTTCCAGATCAGTTGTTTTTTCAATGAAATGTTTCACATTTTCTTCTAATTTTTCATTCTTTTGGTGTTGCAGTATTGTATCTTGATTTCTCCTAAAGTCATCAGCTTCCTTTAGTTCCATTCTACATCTGAAGGATTTTTTTTCTTCAGATAGCTTTCTTGTCTCTTTTTTTCCATCTGGTCAATTCTGCTTTTTTAAAGCATTCTTCTCCTCAATAACTTTTTGAACTATTTTATCCATCTGACCTATGCTGCTTTTTAACATGTTATTTTCTTCAGCATTTTGGGGGGATCTCCTTGACTAAGCTGCTGACTTTTTTTCATGTTTTTCCTGAATCTTTCTCATTTCTTTTCCCCATTTTTCTTCTTTCTCCCTTACTTGATTTTCAAAATCTTTTTTGGGTTCTGTCATAGCCTGAGCCCAACTTCCATCTTTCTTGTATTCTTTAGATGCAGAAGCTTGTACTTCTTTATCTTCAGATTGAGTATTTTGATCCTTCTTGGGATCATACACAAAGAATTTCTCAATGGTATTTCTCTTTTTTCTCTTTTTTACTCACTTCTCCAACCTGTGCCTGGTTTTGCGGTGCTTCCTGAGTTTTTGAGTGTTATTGGGACACCTGCTTTGAGGATTTTTTGGGAAACCCCCCTGGGACCTTTATTCCTCCAAGGTCTTATGCACTCCTGCCTGTGCTTTGATATGTAGATAACCATAGACACTCCCCTCTGCCCTGGAGCCATGAGAAGGGGCCCTGCTATCTTAGTATGGAAGGCCAAACTGCAACTTGGATCTGAGTGTGGACAAACAGCAGAGCCCTACCCCAGGGAGAGCTGAGAGATGTCTGCAGTCTCTCCAACCCCTTTACCATCTGTGGGCTGTGCTCTGGAGGTGCAGGCTGGTTTTCCCTATTCCCGCTGCAGTTCTCACTGCAGGGCTGCTCTGAGGCCTGTGCTCCTTATTCCACACTCATTCTTGTGCAACAGCTTTAGTTTCTTTTAATATATTCTTTCTCCATTAGATTGTGAGCTCCTTGAAGGCAGGGATTGACTTTTGCCTTTCTTTGTTCTAGTGATTAGCACATTCCTGGTTCATAATTTATATCTGATTTATGTTTATTGATTGATTGACTGAGGAAATTCCTCAGTAATAAAAATGGGTAGCAGCTAGCAACTAGCCCAGTGCCATAGTTCTCATACTAGGATAGACCAAGGCCAGCTTCTCTCCTTTTTAGTATGCATTTTATTTTGGATATGATTCCTGGAGGAAAAGAATGAAATGGTCATTAATAGGATAGTATGGAGGCATCTAGGAAGAGAAATGATGATCCCTAGAAGCCAGCATGGAATCATCAAATCAGATCTTAACAGAATAACCTTATTTGCCTGTTTGACAGGTTAACTGGATTCATATTTAAGGTGGAGAAATGAAGTATAGGTAAGGGTACAATGATGTTCTTTTGGAACTTGTTGAATGGATAGAACCAAAGGGGTCAATGACCACTATTGAGTCAGTGCCAATTGGGAAAGTGATCAAGAGTGAAATGTCTCAAAGGTTTGTTGTTGGCTATGTTGTTTGACATCAGTGTCATGAATTTCAAAAATAAAAGAGATTAATTAAAATTTACAAAGGACAGGAAACTGGAAAGAACAGCTAATATCTTTTTAAAGAAAGATTTTATTTACTTTGAATTTTACAATTTTTTTCTCTAATATTGCTTCTCTCCCCCGCACACAGAAGGCAATATGTGTCTTTACATTGTTTCCATGGTATACATTGATCTAAGTTGAATGTTATGAGAGAGAAATCATATCTTTAAGTAAGAAAAATAAAGTATGAGAGATAGCAAAATTACATAAGATAGTGGTTTGTGTTTTTTTTTAAATTAAAGGTAATAGTCATTGACCTTTGTTAAAACTCCACAATTCTTTCTCTGGATACAGATGGAGTTCTCCATCACAGATATCCCAAAATTGTGCATGATTGTTTCATTGATGGAATGAGCAAGTCCATTAAGGTTGAGCATCACTCCCACATTGCTGTTAGGGCATACAATGTTCTTCTGGCTCTGCTCATCTTGCTCAGCATCAAGAACAGCTAATATCTTAAATGACAAAGTCAGGAACCACAAATATTTCCACAGATGAGAACAATTGATCCAATCTAGTATGATGATACTTAATAAAGTTACTTTATTTAGCAAAACAAAAATTAATTTCATAAGTATTAGATGGAACCAGATAAGAGTTCATGAGAAAAAAATATATTTGTTTGGTGTTTTATGAGCTGTAGATTCATGACTTGATATTTGACATAACCTCAAAAACTAATGAATGCTATCTAAGGCTAAAGAGCAACATCACAGTTTGATTAATGCATCTGTACTGTACTCCACCTTGGTCAGCCTATATATGAAATAATGCATATAATTTGTAGTGGTCATATTTGAGAAAGGCTATAGAAAAAATTGGAATTTGTCCAAATGAGGATGACTTTAACTGGAGGTCATGTCATGAGGGAATCTTTTAAGGGGAAATGGAAATATTTAACCTGAAAAAGAGATGACTTGGTGAGGACCATGATAGCTAACTTCAGACATGAAAAAAGATTGTTGTATGTTTTATGGAAGAGTGGTAAGGCTTTTTCTGAGTAGCCTCAGGAAAAAAAGAACCAGGAGCAAGGAATGAAAGCTATAGAGAGGCTAATTTCAAGTCAATATATAGAAATACACACACAAAATTAGAAATAACACAAAATGGAATGGAAAGCAGTAAATTTCTCCTTACTAGAGGTCTTCAAGAAGAAATTAGAAGAACTTTTGATAAGAATAGGTTAGTAAGGATTATTTCTTAGAGATAGGATATATTGGAAGATGTCCCTTACAGTTCCAAGATTCCATTTCCTCTTCTGTGATTTGTGATTAATAGCTTCTAAATAGCCTCTAAAATTCTTCCAGTTTTAAATCCTTTGATCCTCAGATCTAGTTCAACCCTTAATTTTATAAATGAGGAAACTGAGGTTGGGGAAGATTAAATTATTTTATCTACATTTCACATTTGATCTTGATTTCCTTTAAATTCCTTGATTCTAATCCCATTGTAGTTAAAGGAAAAAAAATACAGAGCTCAAAATGATTCCCATTTGTATGGTTTATTTCCCTTTCCTGTATTTCCTTTTTTGAAAGGAGAAGACAAGTCCAAAGATTCTTCCCCCACCAAAACCTTGTTCTAAGAAAGGGCCTGATACGTTATTGGTATCCTGATGAAAATTTGTAGGAAGGCAATGCATTCTTTATGTAAGAAGCACTTCATATGGTGGGCTCCTCTCCAAATTATAGATTCACAAGATAGAAAGGCTTTTTGAATTCATCTTGTCTGGCGATTCTCAAAACTTTTGGTCTCAGAACCCTATTAAATTCTTTAAAAATTTGAAGACTTGTCTAAAACTTTTTTTAAATAATGTGGATTTTGTCCTTGTGTATGTCCTGAAAGAGCTTCAGAGATTCTCCAAAGCACACTTGGAGAACTTCTGATTTTATCTAATCCCTAATTTAACTCATGAAGGAAGTGAAGTTCTAACGAGAAAGATGAGGAGCCCACATAGCAAGTAAATAGAAGGATTGGGAGTCAAATCCAGGTTTTATGTCTTGAATTCCTATCCTTAAATTTTCTCACTATTAAGGTTTTTCCCATGTTAAAGTAATTTCAATATCAATGAGAAGGCAAATGAATTTGTGTGTGTGTGTGTGTGTGTGTGTGTGTGAGAGAGAGAGAGAGATATTTTAAACTTCTAAAGCCTTAAAAATAATTGAACTAGGTGGCTGACCTAGTAAGTTAAGTAAGATAATATAGTGACCCTATGATAAATGCTAATGATGCAAAGAAAGACAAAAACCCCCAATGTTCATGACCTCAAGTTTCTCACAAACACCTAAGAACACAAGATATATACGATATAAATTAGAGATAATCAGGAGAGAGAAGTCACTAAAATTAAGGACTAGGAAAGGATTTTTAGAGGAAGTGGGTTTTGGGCAGGGATTAGAAAGAAGTCAGAGAAACTTGGAGTTAGATATGGGCAAATTGAGCATTCTAGCACGAGGACAGCCAGGAAAAATAGTTGGGATCCGGAGATAAGTGTTTAGTGAGAGGAACAGCAAAGAATCCAGAGAAACCAGGGTGACTGGACCCAAGAATATTGCAGAGGAAAGACTGAAAAGAAGCCTTGGAAAGATAGAGGGTTGGAAGTTATGAAAGACTTGGAAAGCCAGAGGATTTAATATTTGATCCTCAAGGTGATGGGGGAGCCAGCTTTGCAGATTTGGAGCTCCGCGAGTTGAATTTAAAATTCACAGCAGATGGCGCTCTCTGACCTCATTTGCCCCTAAAACTGCCCATTAAATTAAGGGAGGTGGTGTCAATAAGAGCCCTAAGTCAATGTTTGTGTGCATCAGTGAACAGACGTGTGTGTGTGTGTGTGTGTGTGTGTGTGTGTGTGTGTGTGTGTTTTCAGTAGGAGAAGGGGGGAGGTGATTACTCTGACCACTAAAGCTGGATTTCTACATATTGGCAGAGTCAGATACCCATGACCAACAGTAATAAAGAGGGACCAGCTGGTGCCCCATTAATAACCATTGACTCCTGAGACTTCCCTCAACAGATGAGGGCAAATAGTGTAGACAATCATTACGCTATCCCAGGAACATCCTTCCATCACCCCAAAGCCCCAACTTCATGTCACTCACCTTTCAACCTGATTCTTTTTAACACCAAGGTCCTGGATATTTATTTCCTGACCCTGGATGTTCTGGACATCAGCCATCTCATAAAGTCAATGTCATCCTGTCACCATGGAGTAACCCTTAATACATTATGGGGGTTTAATGGATGCTAATTTTCATTATAGATGATCATCAGCACAATGAAAGAAGGCTTTACAAAAGGTTCTATCTGACAGATGTGATCTAAAAGATCTCATCTCACTACTATCCTGGATTCTTTAGAATGGAAATATATTTGTGATCCCATAAAATCCTTTGTGTGAAAATCAAAACTATAATTTGTGAATATTGTCAATAGAGTTTATAAAAAAGGAACTCTTCTAAAGATTCAATAACTTATAAATCAGAAGGAAGTAATAACTGAGGGAAGTATACACTGAGAAAATTGAATAGTTTGATGAGAATACTGCTCTGGTACTTTAAAATCACCATCAAAAACAACAATAATGAATATATTCTAAACCTAAAGAAGGCAGTATAGAGATTTTTCATCCCAACAAATCAAGGGAATTTTCCAAAGGATTCGTTTAGCAGCTCCCTCCTTGTAAAATTAAGAGGACAATAGAATTGTTTTTTCTTAAGAGGAGAAATAAATCTGAAACTGTGATGTCCTTGGTATAGGGAATGCCTAATGAGGAAACCCCTTTTACCAATGCTGATAAATAGTTGCAATTTTCAATCTTAGAGATTTGTTTGAGGGTTGAGGCAGGAGGAAAAGAGAAATTAAAGAACCTTGTCCAGATTCGCAGAGACAGTGTCATAGTTTTGATTTTGAAACTTGATCATTTTGACTCTACCATCTCCTCCCTACACCTTGCCAATGTCTTGAAAAAAATGAGTTGTTTTTAATATTTATAGAGTTTCAGAGGTGATAGAAGCCTCAGAAGTCATATAGTGCAACCCTTATCTAAATCAGGAAGCAATATAGGGTAATTGAATTTAGAGCTGGAAAGGACCTTACAGTCATCATTCGATTTATTCCTAGCCTTTCATTTTTATGGATGAGGAAACTGAGGCCCAAAGAGGATACATATATGGAATAACAAAAGAGGGACCTTGGTGGATATCAAATACAATTATTTTGTGAACATGTGTCCCCGGTGCAGTATTTCTCACAAGAGAGACTTCCGTCATTTATGGAATCAGCATTAGTGCTAACCTGCCAGACGTAGCATTAGTAAACTGTTGGGTAGTAACTAGCAACCTAGTAAATCTAGTTTAGGTATAATTCAGCTCTTCCTACATATCTTTCACGATTGATCATTCCATAATTTGCCTAAATACTCCTCCCTTATCCGAGTTGTCTTCCCACTCATTATAGCTTCTTTTTCTTTTGGGTCATCTCTATTTCTTGGCCATCTCCTAGCTGAGATCTGCTTCCCTATGACTTTCACCTATTGGTCTTAATTATTAACATTTTCACAGAGTTGGCAGACTATGGAATTTTTGTTCCAAGCTGTTGTATTTATACTCTCAATACCACCAAGAAGAAGGCTAGGAGCATATTAATAGAAACCTAGAAATTCAGACACTTCGTAGCTGTGTGACCCTCAATGTCATTCAATCCCTGTTTGCCTCGCTTTCCTCCTCTGTAAAATGCAATGTAGAAGGAAATGGCAAACTACTCCAATGTCTTTGTCAAGAAAAATCTCAAAAGGGATCAAGTAGAGTCGGACAAAACTGGTCGACTAAATGACAACAAAGGAATTGGGAGTATTGGGGAAATTTTCCAAGAATTGCTAAAAATGAATGGTAATAGCAGAGAATTCAACACCAATTATAGACATTAGCAAATTAAAAACACAAGAAATGTAAAGATGAAAATGTGCAAAGAGTTTTTATAACTCATGGATCACCTAGGCAAATCATCTTAGGACATGATTTTCTCACACATAGTGAGCTCTTCATTGGTGTTTGAAAATCATCATTTTTCTCATTCTGCCTTTGGGAGAGGGAGTATTGATAACTTCCATGATATTACCCCCCTCAATCTATTGAACTTTCCTTTTTTTCAGATAGCTTACTAATAGATCTGTCACTATTCTCCAAAATATGCCACCTTCAGTATGATCTTTTTTTGTTGTTTAACTGTTTTCAGTCATTTCTGACTCTTTGTCATTCCATTTGAGCTTTTCTTGGCAAAAATATGGACTGCTTTACCATTTCCTTCTCCAGTTGATTTTACAGAGAGGAAATTGAGGTAAAAAGGGTTAGGTGATCTTTCTCTGTATTTGATTGTTCTGGTCCAGCTAGAATTTTTATTTTTGTTTTCTTTAATGCTATTTCTACTTCTAGCAGCGTAATGGGACCTGTGATGCTGAGTCTAATTGTGATGACTCTCTTGCCATTGACGGAGAAAAAAAATTGTGAGAAAAATATTCCCTATGATGTCTACCGATTGATCTTAATTATTAACATTCTCTTAATTAACTTTCATAAATATCTTCCATTTCCCATGGTGGAGGAGCATTTGTATTGAGAATCTGATCTGAGCAACAAATCAATAGTAGTTTGAGGGACAAATAAGAGTGAAACAGTAATACTAATCAATTCATTGCATCCTTTATTATCATAAGCAGCATGAATATGGATATAAATATTTGTTTATATATAGACATTTACTTGAAGGTACTAACTTCCTGTGGAATCTTTGGACCTGAACAATATGCTAGCTTTGGTTGCGTTATTCCAAATTGTTTTCCTGAAAAGCTTTACCAATTCAGTCACATCAGTACTCAATTATCCTTGATGTTGAAAGTTTCCATAGCAATGACTTTTCCCATCCTTCCCCAGATTCTCTGTCTTGATAAGTGAGGTAGTACCTTAAGAATATTTTTATTTCCATTTTTTCTGATTGTTATTAGCAAATTCAAACAATTTTCAGATGGTAATTAATAGTTCTTTTGGAAACTCTTTGTTTATTATCTTTTGACCACTCCCTCATGCTTTCAATCCATTTTGCAACACCCTTAGGTTTTATGGGCAAGTTCAATTCAATAATCAATTGAGGTTGTCAAGTTTATTTTACCTTTCTTAAAATCCTGTTGTATTATCTTTTTAAAATTAATTTTAAAAATCAATAGTAGGCTTTTGAAGCTTATTTTGATTAGAAAAATTTAATCCCAGTCTCTTCCTTTTCTACTTCATCACCCCAGACTGGACCCAAATTACTGGTGCTTACCTAAGCTGTACTATTTTTGTGTGTGAATATGATTAGCCCTCTATAATTTTACTTTACTTTGCTTAAAGCAATTTCTTCCCTGATTCTACCATAGAATTTTCCAGCTAGAATTTTTTCCCCTCTCTTGACTAGTATAGTCCCCTATTCATTTTGTTAATTTTACTGCTATTTAATTTTTACTTCCACTGCTCAGCTCAGGTAAGAATTGTGTTCATGAATTCCCTTTATGTCCCACCTCTTTTCTATTTGACTTATTTTCCTCTATGGAATACCTATTTCAGGAATTTCTGATTCCCTTTCTCCCACTCCTCAAACATTCTCCAGTTTATTTACTTTTGAGCACCAAACCCATGAGTTATATCTCATTATTTGCTCAATAACCTTTAGCCAAGATGCACTCCCAAGAAACAATAGATTTGTCTTCCATTTTTAGCATGTAAGCATTAGACCATTGTCTAGTTTTTTTTACTTGCTTTTATTTCTTAATTTTTATATGAGGTTTGTATTTCAAAGACTTTGTTCAATTCTACTTCTCTAAAAAAAGAATATGGAGAATTCATTTTTCTATTAAAAATTCATTTTTACTTCCATAATATTATGCCCAGTTTCAAAGGATAAATTATCTTCAGAAGCTACTCATTGTCCTTTGCTTTTAGTATATCTTACACTGCTCTTTTCTTTTATATTTTATTACAGATAAACAGTCTCAAAGTATTTCTTTTTCTTTTTTATTTGCAAGGCAATGGGGTTAAGTGGCTTGCCCAAGACCACACAGCTAGGTAATTATTAAGTGTATGAGGCTGGATTTGAACTCTGGTACTCCTGACTCCAGGACCAGTGCTCTATCCACTGAACCACCTAGCTACGCCAGTCTCAAAGTATTGCAACTAGAGTTCCTTGACATGCATGTTGATGTTTCTATCAGTAATACTATCTCTTTTGACCAAGAAGCTGCAGTTTTTTGCTGATGACATTCTGTGAATTGCACCTTATAATTCATTGCCTAAATTTCAATATTTCTGGGAAATTTTCTTTTGTGTTGGCCTAAGATATGATATTCAGTTTTTATGCTTTAATAGAGTTTCCAGGCAATACCTGGACCTATCAAACTTTGCTTTAGACATAAGTTGCCAGGGCTTATCCAGACCTCATATATTCTTCAAATTTGGTGACTTTTGACTTGGCAATATTACTTCCTCTCTCCCAATTGTATTTTGGGGTTCCATATTTGTATTTCTCTTTTTTCAGAACATTCTCCTTATTTCCTTTCATCACTGACTTGCTGAAAAAATTTAAGTTTCTGCTCTAAGGCACAGAGAAATTATAATAAAATGTAAAAAGAAGTTAAAATTGTAAGCATTCTTTAGGTACTATGAACCAATAAACATAGTAGTTAATGCACAATATCCACAGAGAACATAAACAAAATATATAAACCTAAATAAAGGCTTAATAACGGCTTCCTGAAAAATGGATGAATGATATCCTAAATAATACAAAACAAACCATAGAAAGAGAAAATGATAACAATGAGATAAAATGCCAGTGGCCAAGGGAGAGCCAAAGGAAAACTTATACCTTTTAAAATATACATTACCAACATAGAATATTATGAGCTTTTTGTATATGCAATCAGTCAACAAATATTTATTAAGGTCTACTCCATATCAGAATTGTACTATTTGCTGGGATACAAAAAAGTGTCAAAAACAGTTGCAGACCTTAAGGATTCCACAAGCTAAAATGAGGATTCTTTATGATAATTTCTACTACACAGCTCCTCTCTCCTTCCCTGTCTCTCTCCCTCTCTGTCTCTTACTGTTATTTCCTTGCTTTATGGGGTCATGAGAGGCAATGGAGTATAATAAAAAAGTATTTTACTAGAAGACAAGATGAAACCTGGATTTAAATCTTCCCTTCAATGCTATCTAGCTGTGTAACCACATATGTCAGTTTTCTCATTTACAAAATTATAATAGGACGTGCCTCATAGGGTTATTGTGTTGTTAAAATGAAATCATATATGGAAAGAACTTAACAATCAATAACTGTATTGTAAATATCCAAGATTATCATTAAAGAGAACTGTGCTTAAATTTAAACTCTTAGTCATCTTTTGGGGAGTCCCTGAATCATTTGAAGGAAACATTATTAAAAGAATCATACAGTTCTTAGTGCCAAAGAATTGTGTGATACCTTGCATACACAAATGTGTATGATATTTGAGGGATCCTATATATGTATGTATATATGTATGTATGTATATATATATATATGTGTGTGTGTGTTGTGTGTAGATGAATGTGCATGCATCTATATACAAATATACATATGGCATGTGAATATGGGCATGCCTATGTATGTATATTGTGTGGGATACATGTATGTATGGGATTTTTGTGGGATTTTTGGATTGTCTGCAAGTCTTTGTTGTATTTCTTAATCCTGGCCAATATATTACAACATTTATTCTCCATTCTCTTCGATGCCCAATTTTAAGCAGAATCATCTTCAAAACCAGAAAGGAGTTGTATAAGGGAGAAGAAATGGAAAGAAAACTTGTCAAAATATCCAATGAAACAAAGTCATATGTAAAGTATTAAAGAATAAAAATTTAACTAAAATGGAAGAAAATGGAAAAAATTGCAAAGAAAAACATGTTAACAGGCATTTCCTTCAAGAATTGTAGGGCTATGGGGGCGGCTAGGTGGTGCAGTGGATAGAGCACCGGCCTTGGAGTCAGGAGTACCTGGGTTCAAATCTGGTCTCAGACACTTAATAATTACCTAGCCGTGTGGCCTTGGACAAGCCACTTAACCCCATTGCCTTGAAAAATCTAAAAACAACAACAACAAAAAAGAATCGTAGGACTACTACATTTGGACACTACTAAAGTCAGAGTTCCAAATGTGCTTATGGAGAAAGTAATGATCACTAATGACACAAAAAGTCTTTGAGTTAGACCAAGACTATATAGAGAGGAATATATAGAGAGGGAGGGGTTGAACTGATATATCTATAAGGACATTAAAAGACTGATAAACTTGATAAACAAAGTATTTCAGGGGGAAATATAAGTGTGGAGAAAATCCAGGACCTTATATTAATTTTAAAAAAGGTGAAGAAAGCTACTAATCAACTTGTCTCATCTCCCATTTATTCAAAATTCTCATGAGAGTCATTTCACCAATCAAGGTCATCTTCAATGAGGGTCATCTTAAGGAACAAACAGACTTCTGAAAGCTGTATTCAACAATGAATCACATCTCTACCATTTCATGAGTTCCAGGATGAACCAGAGTAGAGCCAGCTCTAACATCAAAGTCCAATGAAAGTCAGGAACAAGTCCAAGAAGAGGGCAAAGTCACGAGTAGTGTTTTGCTGGTAAAATGTTTAAGTCTACTTCATGCTAGAAAGAATCATTAGAGGAATAATCCAGTGAGAGAGTCACTTATAGAATTAAAAATACTCAATTATACACATAGGGTTATGGCTATAGAGCTAATTTCTTTGATCTTAAGAACTTCCAAATGAAGAAAAACTTGATCTACAAATGCAGGTTAGCATATTCTCTGTATCTTATAGTTTTGGTGTTTGGTGAGTTGCTTAGTCTAAGCTGTCTAGGTTCTTTTGACTGACAGATTAAATGATTTGCCTTTATAAATTTGCCATTATATATTCTAGATAGGGTTTGATTTCAGGTCTTCCCAGCTTGAAGGACAATTCTCTGTCTACTACAATGTGAGTGGATCGATTCTCTATCCACTTACCATCAGGTGTCACAGATTCCTATGATGGCTTGGTGAAATCTAAGGATGCCTTTTCAGAATAATGTCTTTAAAAGCACAATGGAAAATATATATGATTACAAAGAAAGTCAATTATATGGACACAATTAACAAAATATTAGTCAAACAAATTCATAGACTAGAGGTCAAGAAGTCCTTTTGGGTCATTCTGTTCTTATATCATATCAATCAATAAATATTAAGTGCCTACTACCTGCCAGTCACTGTACTAAGTGCTAAGTATACAAAAAAATGGCAAAAAACAGTCCCTGCCCTCAAGAAGTTTACAATGGTGTGCTGTATAATATATAATCCACAACAATTCTTCTTTCATATCTCTACTTCCCATGATATAAAAGTGATTCTGAGTCTCAGAAGGTTAGTCTAGTAGTTTTCATATTCTAACAGGTCCTACCAAGTTGGAAATGTTTCATATATAGACCTAGGGATGAATAAATACCATTCCTATCATGTATCTGAGGACCATAATGTTGTTGCTCCATCTTTCTGTCACATTTGATTCTTCATGACCCCATTAGGGTTTTCTTGGCAAAGATACTGGAGTGGTTTGCCCATTTACTTTTCTGCTCCATTTGGCATATGAGGAAATTGAGGCAAACAAGCTTAAATGGCTTGGTGAGAGTCACACAGCTTAGGCTGGATCTGTACTAAGATCTTCTTGACTCCAGACCAGGTCCTCTATCCATTACTACACCCAAAGGACCATCTCATTAAAGGTAAAAGAATCCAACACCAGATTGGCAACAGGTGGAGGAATTTTGGAGCCACAGCAATTCTGGAAGACTCTATGCTGAGCTATGGATGGATTATATTATATATTGGAAGAGAGAAAAATTACACTCTGATAAAATTACAAATCTGTTCACTTTATGTGTATACATATATACATCTATGTGTGTGTGTGTGTGTGTGTGTGTGTGTGTGTGTGTGTGTGTGTGTGTGTGTATTGTGGGGAGATAGTACCTGGGATGTATGTTTGCAGTCTCAAGGTTGTCTAAGGAGGTGGGAGCTGTTGGTTCATCACAATGTAAGCTGTTCACTTTCCATATTGCCCACAGTTTTCACTTAGCTGCCCCATCCCCAGGCCCTGGGAGATAGTAGGAGTAATAAAGTCTGAGTTTCAGACTTTAGCCCTCCCCCAGCCTCCTGTGCTATGTATGGTATTCTCCTATCCTCGCCAAGCCATCCAAGCTGTTGCTGAGCCCAGATTCACCTGTGCAAAGCAGACAGTGGGGGATTGTTCGGAGCCAAACACTGTGCAATCAAATGGAGATAACTGAGGCACAGGGGTCAGGTGGGCTGCCTGGGGCATCTTTCATCTTTGACTTATATTGGTGGGGTGTAAAGTGTGGCATCAGCCGACCAGCATGATGTTCAATGGCTGCCTTGTTCTCCCCCCTTTCTTATCTGCCATCTCTCTGATGTCACAGGTTTCATTTGGGTAGCTGACTTCAAAAGGGCTTTTCAGATTTTTTTTAAAATTTTTCTATTTCAGGGATAATAGCCCAGCTTTTCAAAAGCATTTTGCTTTGCAATAAAATCAAATATTCTTAAATGGGTGAGGCCAACTTAACCCAGGCCAAGTGCAGCGGCTCCCAAAGGGGAGCCAAGCGCTTGGTGCCAGGGCTTCCAGACAGACAAAGGGCTACAGTGCTCTCCCTCACTAAAACCTGTCCTTTTGTTGAGGCTTTGAAACATTTGACCTCATCATCCCCTATTCCCCATGAAAATGAACTCAAGTGAATGACATTTCACCTTTGTCTAAAAGAGACCGACAGGGCTTCGTGAAACCACTGAGGAAGATAAGCTGAACTGAATGATTGTGCTGGCTTCGTGTAGACATAAACTTCATTTCATTGAATTGTGTGCATGATGGGACTTAAAAATCACCCTTTCTATTGAATTGGCCACTGAAGCCACCATTTTGTATTCTTTTAATTTGTACATATTAATAGTTAATCAATACAAAATAGTTTTCTCATGTGATCTACTTTTGATCATATTAGTTGTTATTAGAGGCTGTTCATTGATAATTAAAAATATAGTAATTAATAATAAATAATTTTATATATAACAGTTATATGAAGACCTGGCCTCAGAAACACCTAGATTTGAACCTCACCTGCAAAATCAAAAGGGAGGATGGTGTTTTGAGAAATGGCTCCAAATACTTTGAGGCAAGAATCACCAGATTGGAGGCCTCTCCATGTGATCTCGGGCAAGTGGATGACCTCAGGCTCTTCACCTGTAAAATAATGGGTTTGTAAGACCTCACTTGTCCTCCAAATCATTTTATAGCTGTAAATCAGTTATCTGAACATCACTTCTTAGCTGATTGTCCAAAGAGAGCCTGCTCTGTGTCACTTGGCCTCTAGCCTCTAAGATAATTAGCTCAAAAGGAGGTGTGATCTGCCTCAGGAAGGGAGTTTAAATACTGGGAGTTTCCACAGGAGTGATTTGCATTGAGTTGCTAAAAGGCCTTTCTTATAACAGTTCTGGATAGTGAGTAGCACCCAATTATGGTCCTCATTGTCAAGACAAAGAAATTGAGACCAGGAGATGTAAAGACACTTGCCCATGGTTACATATCTGTTATTGGTCAGAGTTCTGACTTGAATGAAAGTCTTTTGATTCCAAGGCCAGGTGCTCTTTCTATTATACCACCTGGATCTGTTTTCAGTAACAACCCACTTTTCTTACGGACTCAATAAGCATTCATTTACCCTTTGATGTCTAGTATCATTCACATCCATGAACTCATTGTGGCTTCTCTACAAAGATAGCATTAAAGTTGTTCAGAAGAGTGGTTTGGGAGGATGATGAGTGGTGTAGGCTCTCCACTCCCTATATTTTGGATATTTCCTTTTCCATTGTTTCAGTCATTTCTGACTCCCTCTGACCCCATTTGAGGCTATTCTTGACAAAGATTTCTGGAATGGTTTGCTGTTTCCTTCTCCACTTCATTTTATAGATGAAGAAACTGAGGCAAATAAGATTAAAAGTCTTGCCGAGGATCACATAATTAGGAGTATCTAAGTTGGGGTTTGAAGTCAGGTCATCCTGATGCCAGATCCAGTGTCCATGCATGCTTATCATGAGCCAGGTAATATTGTAAGGACTGGAAATACAAAGACAAAATCAAAACAATCTCTGCCCTCAAGGAAGTTACAATTCAGGGGAGGAGAAAAGTTATACAAGTAAAAATATTATAGGAGAGAGAGAATGCAAGTTAGTCTGGGAAAGGAAGCAATTAGGGATTAGGGAAAGTTGTTGATCTTATGTTTAAAGGAAGCAGAGCTGAAGGTGTACCTTTCAGGAATTCAGTGCCTGACAATTTTGCCAATGCAAATGTCTGAAGACCAGTCACTGTATGTGAGGAACAGTATGACTGGATTGTAGAGCCCACAAGAGACCGGGAAATGGGATTTGGAAAGGAAGGAAAATTGCAAATAAGTTTACAAAAAGGTCAAAGAGAGGGGTTTCCATCTGATCATATAGGTAAACGGTAATGACTTAGTCAGAGATGAGCTTTAGGAAAATCCCTTTTGCAACCATGCCTCCAAATTATTAGAGTGGAGAGAGATGTTAAGAGAGGAGAATGACTAATTAGGAGGTGGGGAACACTTAAAATTATCTATAGTTTTTATGCCATTCCCTAAAAAAAATCATCTTCCAAGGATATTGATCCAAATTCTGACTGGGGCAAGAAGGCATCACTTCAAGCATTTTATGGAGAAAATAATGTTTTCTTCCACATTGTGATAGTTCATATAAGTAGAAGGAGATTTTCATGTAGGTGTCTGGAAACTAGACCTCAACACAGTCACTGTGCAGAATATCATGGTGTTCGGACTAGGGAAAGTAGAGACTGTAAGATTTCAATGGCCCTGTGAAATCTGTTGAGTAGGGGAAGGGAGAGGAAAGCAGGTATTGCTTTGTATCCTCCCCTTTATGTCTAAGAGTCTGTTCTCTATTGTGAATGTTATTTCTAGGGTAGGAAAGAAATTTTTCAATTGTCCTGGGTTGTGTTCTTGGGGAATATCTCAAAGATTTGTTGGTAATAAGGTTAATGTAATCTGAGTCCTTAGTGGTATCTTCCATCTTATTTGGAGCTTTCCAATGTCAAATGTCACAAGACCTGGCACTATGGGTCTTGGGTTGTTTACCACCTCTCACGCCTCAAAGAGAGAAGGACATGAAATCATATTGTTCGGGTGTCTGACTTCTTCCAGCCAGGCCAAATTCTCCTAAACTTCAACCCTGGCAAAATTTTGAAGTAGATTATCTCTAGTGTTCTCACAAACTTCCTTTTAAGGATTCGTCATTTCTTTGTTTCCCATGTTCTGAGGAGACCCTTTTCTCCTCCCCCCAGAGGAGTCTTTCTCTTCTGTAGCAATACCATGCTCAAGAAAGTCTCTCATATCAGTTGATGTTCCTTAAGGTGCATTTCATAAGACCATAAGATCATAGCTATACAGTTGGAAAACCTCATAGAGTTCATCTTGTCAATCTCTCATGTTACAGCTGAGAAACCCAAGGTACAGAAAAGTTGTGTCTTGGCCAATGTTGTCCAGATAGTTGATAAGAGCAGAATTCAAATTTGGCTTCTCTACCTCCAAAGCCAGCTCTATAGTATCATTTGTTGCTCTTTCACCTCTCTCAGAAAAGTTTGAAACTTGAGCAATCACTTTGGTATAAAATGCTTTGTCTTCCTTTAAAGGACTTTCAGGCATCAAAAAGCAGTCAGGACAGATATTTTGGGGACAGGAGACCTTTTCCTGGGTTTTTGATATCACTCTATGTGAGGAGATGGCCAATAAGATTAAGGTAAGTTGACCCTGGATATCATCTCTCATCTTTTATCAGAGGAATAAAGGAAAACCATAACCTCAGATATTGTAACTTTCATACATGCAGATTTACACAGATACATGCCTAGATGCACAAATATACTTTTAATGATATATGAACATATTAACAACTACTTTTTTACATGGGCATATATAAATATAAATATAAATAAAAATATATATATATATATATATATATGTATATACCAGTGAGGACTTGCATGAATACTATCTACAGACACACGTGCAGAGCAAAAAAGAAATAAGTGAACAGTTGACAAAGCCAGTAAAAATAAGTATAAATGAGAGTCTATAATATATAATTATAAGAATATATATATAATTATAATTATATCTTTATACATATGTGTATAAAGATATAATTTTAAGAATGATGATCAAAGCCTCCTGCCATCTGGTTCCTTGAGAAGGTGCAAACTATCAGAAATTATTGTGTAAAGGACCTGCACAGCAATTTGGATCACTTAAAACCCTTGTGTGAGGAGTGACTGAGCATCCTCTAAGCACTTTATATAAAAGGGAAAAGAATTTATTTTTAAAAATTGGATTAGAAATGTCTAGATTAAAGAGTTTGGACTAAGCATGTAGCAAATAGAAGAAGGAGTTGCCCCAGAGAAAGGACATATTAAGGAGAGTCCTTAGTTCTATAGGTAAGACAGAGGATAGAAATCCCAAGAAAAGTTTCCTTTGTAGCCAGCTGTTTCATTGTCCAAACCTTTCGAATAGATAGAATTTCCCCTCAACCACAGAGAGACCAAGAGTAAACTAACTACATGTCTATGTCTGTATCTTCATCCACTTCTATGCCTACAGCTATGGCTCATAGATCTGTGTCTCTCTGTCTCTGTCTCTGTCTCTCTTATAATTATAACATTCTAGACCTATAGTCAGAAAGATTTTACTCCAAATCCATTCTCTGTGACCTAAACTAATCATTTAACTTCTGTCCATCTTGGTTTTTTAACTATAAAATGGGATCATTAATATCACCTACCTCACAGAGTTGTGCTGAGGATAAAATGGGATAATAATTGTAAATAGCTTTGCAAACCTAGAGGCACTATGAAATTCTAGCAATTATATACATAGATAACTATAATATATACACATAATACAATATATATTCTATATGCATTGTAATTCTTATTTTGATATTGATTTATCTTCTTCCTAGGGCTTCAGAGCAATTATGACTAGTAATTTAATCTAGATAAATTACCTAAAGCTTAAAGAGCAGAAATGGACCTTAGGGATCACTCCATTGTCTGCATGCTTAAAATAAGCTCAATGTTGCAAAAGAAAAAACAAAAGAAGAATATTCTATAATATACAAGGCTTCACTATAAAAATAGCATGGATTTAAAGTTAAAAGACTAAGTTTCAAATCCCTGTACCTTCACTTATTCACCTCGTGACCCAGCAAATCACTGAACTTTCCTAGTCCTCAGGTAACCTCTCTGGGATGACTTCTGGGATCCCTTCTCTTTAACATCAATAATTCTAAGTGAGGAGATGGTTGTGGGGCAAAGTCTTGCACATTTTAAGCTTGTAGGTATCTCAGAGATCAACTAGAACAACCTCTTCATTTTACAAATAAGGAAAATGAAATAGAGAGACAAGTGACTTAAAAGAACTTAACAACCTGCTAAGGGTGTTAAGAGAATAAAACTGGATAATATTTATAAAATTTTTTGCAATCCTTAAAATGCTATGTAAATGTTAGTCATCATCATCATCATCATCATCAATCTTCTCCTCCTTCTTTCTCTTCTTCTCAGGCAGCATACATAGCAGGGAATGGAACCCCAGGTTCTCATTCCAAACTGTGGTTATTGTTTTTGCCTTCAGGAGAAGTAATAGGAAAGAAAAAGGTTCCCCTTTAATGCTAGTGCCTTTGCTTTCCTGATTATTTCCAGTTTCTCCGGTATATATTTTGTTTGCTTCCCCCTAAAGGTTCCTATTTCATAGCTAATTTTACCCAGTTGCTTCCACCTGTCCTCAAATATCCTTGTCGTTAAACTTTCACCATCCTAATTACCTGCCTCTGGACTATCTCCCAATTTATCAATGTCCTTCCTATACCATAATGGCTAGAACAGAAAGCATTAATTGAACATAATACCCCCAACTGTGAACTAGCAACAACAGAGTATTCTATGACTCTCATCCATAGTTTGAACATCAATCAATCAGATATTTAGTATTACAGACATAAGAACTTAGGATACAAAAAGAGGCAAAAGACAGTCTCTGTCCTCAAGGAGTTCACTATCTAATGGACATGCCTCATGGCACTGTTGGACACCAAATCAAATTAGGATTTATTTTTAATTTGTATTTCATTAAAATTTCTGAATCCTTTTTAACTCACATGACTTTTTTACAAATGCAATTTTATTTCATGTTCTCCAATTACATGCAAAGATAGTTTTCAATATTCATCTTGTCAGATTTTGAGTTCCACATTTTTCTCCCTTCTTACTCTTCACTGCCCCCTCTCCAAAACAGCAAGCAATCTGATGTAGTTTATATATATATATATATATATATATATATATGTATATATATATATATACATATATATATATCATATTTAACATATTTCTATATTAGTCAAGATTTTAAGAATGACTCCCTATTTTGTGTGTGTGTGTGTTTTTTAAATCTGGGTCTCCTCCTAGGTTTTTTTTTTCCATTTTTTTTTTAGTTTTTGCAAGGCAATGGGGTTAAGTGGCTTGCCCAAGGCCACACAGCTAGGTAATTATTAAGTGTCTGAGGCTGGATTTGAACTGAGGTACTCCTGATTCCAGGGGCCAGTACTCTATCCACTGCACCACCTAGCCGCCCTATCCTCCTAAGTTTTTAACTTCTTTGATTCAGCCTACCATTCTAGCCTACTGAATCTTTAAAAATTCTTATTGTCATCTGATGAGCACATTCAATAAACATGATTTCTTTAACTTTACAAAAGTCTAAAGAGCAGGACAGACTAAAGTCGATCTCCCTCCTAGTCAGAATCAGCCTATTATTTCTTTTACTGTAGGAATTCATAATAGACTATATTTCTCCATGTTTTCCAAAAGAATAGCATGAAAACCTTCATTCAAAGTATCACATTTTGATTAACCTTGATGGACATGCTTATTTCATCAGTGCAACAATCAGGGACAATTTTGGGCTGTCTGCTATGGAGAATACCATCTGTATCCAGACAAAGAACCATGGAGTTTAAGCAAAGTTCAAGGACTGTTCCCTTTAATTTAGAAAAAAAACTGCTATCTTATTGTCTGATCTTGTTATCTCTTATACTTTATATTTCTTCTTTAAGGATATGATTTCTCTCTCATCACACTCAATTTGGATCAATGTACAACATAGAAACAATGTAAAGACTGACAAATTGCTTTCTGTGGGGGGTGGGGGGAGGGAAGTAAGATTGGGGGGAAATTGTAAAACTCAAAATAAACAAAATCTTTAATTATGAAGTATCAATTTAACAGGTAGCTAGGTGGCACAGTAGATAGAACACTGGACCTGCAGTTAGGAGGACTCACCTTCCTGAATTCAAATCTGGATCTAAATTATACTGACTAGTTGAGTGACCCTTGGCAAGTCACTTAATACTTTTTGCCTCGGTTCATCATTGGTAAAATGAGCTGGAAAAGGAAATGGCAAACCGCTCCGGTAGCTTTGCCAGGAAGACCCCAAATAAGGTCCTGAAGAGTTGGACATGACTGAAGAGAATGAACAACATATTTATAAGTGTATCAATATATGGAAAAGTTAGTGATAATAGAGGCGCACCTGATAGCCCTTAATGTGACTGTCTCGTCCATTCTTAATCTTCTCTGACTAAATATTCTCAGTCTCTTGCTCCAGTTCTCATAAAAGATGCTCTCAAGGTCATTTGCCAACCTGCCAAACCATCTTCAGGAAGTTCTTCCACATAACAATCCTCTTCCTAAAATGTGCCCTTCAGATCTGAACTTAAGATTCTTGATATGGTTTTATTGGGGCAGAGAACAATGGAGTTGCCACCTCCTCAATATAGATACCATGTAGCTTAAGCTTACATTAGATTTTTTCTGGTTGCTTTTTTTTGTGGTGAGGGCTACTAACAAAAATGCAGGACTTTTTTTCCCAAATAATTTGCTATATAGTTCTGCTATGTAAATATTGATTTTATTTTGTCTTTGTTACAATGATGAATTTGCTATTTCTTCTCATCAAATTTTGCTCCTTGGATTATTTACTCCGTACCGTCGAATTTTGGAGGCTTTATTGATTGACTTTGTGGATCATCTAGTCTGAAGAAACAGATGAAGAAACTGAGACCCAGAGACTTGAAATAGCTTGCCCAAGAGCCTGTAATTTGAAATTGGTAGATCCAGATTTTGAAGCCAGGGCTCCTAACTCCAAGTCTAGGACTATTTGTTTTCTT
The DNA here is from genome assembly GCF_037893015.1 of Macrotis lagotis. Taxonomy (NCBI): domain Eukaryota; kingdom Metazoa; phylum Chordata; class Mammalia; order Peramelemorphia; family Peramelidae; genus Macrotis; species Macrotis lagotis. The sequence continues at coordinate 57,147,718 of NC_133659.1, forward strand.
ACAAACAATACTATGGTATGGAACTAGCCTATGACTCCCCATGGGCTACCCCCTCCCCAACTCTATCTTGCATACTGTGCTGAATTAAAATAACTTTCAGTCACTTGTACTAATCTTCTCTTCAATTTTCATGATGTCAATCAGTTTCTACTTATTAGCAGGAAGGGTCTTCAACATCTCTCTTCTGGTTGGATTCCGGATCACCAATTTTGCTTGTGTAATTTGGGAGTCTCTTTGATTATGTATATGAATAGGTCCACTTGTTTCCTCAGCAGATGTCTGGTTAAAGTTCCCTCCCCACGATTATGGCATTCTGTGGTCTAAAAGGTAATGTGAGAACACCGAGACCGGAATGGAGAATAGGAGAGCAGCTATGAGATGCATTTTTGACCTCTCCAGGCTGCATTTTTGATTATTGAAGCTCTTAACCAACCTGATCATTAAACATAATTACAAACCCCAGGAACCAGTCTTTGGCCTCTAACATAGAACTGAGGTCACTACTGTAGGTCCCGTAAGTTGAAACATTATTTTTTCCAGGTGATGTTAGCTATCTCAATAAACAGAGGGGTGATGAGAGAGAGCGAGGTCACTGGTCAAAGATTAGAAAGTCATTCGAGGATCCTGAGAAATTTGAAATATTCATCACTAAGACCAAAAACAGAGTACTCAAACCCAACTTTAAAATGCAAGGTATGATGAATACAATAAAGGCAGCTTATATGATAAAATCATAGATTTGGAGCTGGAAGTAATCTTCCTGCCCATCCTCTCACTGAGAAAAATGAGGTTCAAGAGTTCAGCTGATATTCTCAAGGACATACAAGAAGTGTCTGGATCTGAATTTGGGTCTTCTGACTCCATTTCTAATACTGTTTTCAGATATATCATGTTACTATGCCTCCCCAAAAGTTCAAAAGATAAATGATGGAAACAGTTATAGAGTATTTGCAGTACAAGGGATCTTGGAGATAATCTAATCCAACTACTTTTTAAAAATATATCAGTCACTGAAAAAAGCAAAGCCTTCCTTTCATAGACCCTTCCCTTGTAACAGTTTATCAAAACAAATTAACATAGAATTAATATATGAACACATGAAACATTTATTTCTACTAAACAAGGATGCTTCTCATAAACATCACCACTAAGGGAGAACCCACAACTTCCCACTTTTGCCCAGTGCTAATTGTTAGAAAATTATTCTTTATAATAAGCCTAAATTTCCCTCTCTATGTTTTCATACCTTATTTTAAGTTCTCCCCTATCAGTTAAAGCAAAAAAAATTTAATTCTTCTTTGACATTACATTCCTTCAATTATTTTTTAGGACAGCAATCATATTTCCCATAATTCTTTTCTTCTTCAGGCTAAGCATCCATCATTTCTTCAACTAAACTTCAATGGTTATGATCTGCCTTTCTCTGGTCATTCTCTTTGTCCTTTTCTGGATACCCTACAACTACTCTATAAACTTCCTAAAATATATCACCCAAATTTAAGCACAAGATTCTAGTGTGGTTTGACCAGAGGATAATACGATGGAACTTTTGCCTTCTTTGTGTTGGACTCTATAGGCTTCTCAGTTTAGCCTAGGGTGACAGAAACTTTTTAGCAACAAAACTGTTGACTTGTTTTCTGAGATTTCAGTCCACTAACTCCCTTTCCCCCAAATCTTTTATTCAGTATTTATAATATTCTAGTATTGTCTGACAGTACCTTCCCCATACTGAACTGGTTAAAATTGATTTTTTTAACTTATGAAGAATGTTATGTTTGCTCTCACTCTTATTAAATTTCAGTCTATTTACTGAAGGTACTGATTATGTTATTCAACATGTTGGCAATTTTTCCCACCTTGAATCACCTGAAATTTTGACAAAAATGCTTTTCATGCCTTCATCAAAGACATTGATAGAAATATTAAATAAGCAGGTCAATCATGGGTCTCTGGGGCACTTCATTGGAAGCCTCCTTTTAAGTTGACATTGACCTATTAATGACTCTATCTGGGTCTAGTCATGCCACAAGTTCCAAATCCAATAAAGTGTACAATATCTTCTAGCTCCACCTTATCCACAGTGATAACCTGAGAGAGTTTGGCAAGCCTTGGCCACTGGGCTCTGCATTTATTCTTCTGTATTTGAAATAAAGAAAGCAAAGGCTCCATGCCATTTCGAGCTACTGAAGACTAGATATTCATAACTACAAGATTTTCTAATCTATTAATTTAATTATTTTTTCATAGCAAGAAATAAGATCAAGGTTGCAGTGATTTTCAAAAATTATTTATTCACTTATTTATCTACTCACTACTTATTTATCTTACATTTATTTATTCATTTGTTCATTCATGCATTTATTTCTTAGTTTATTTATATATAATTTTTACTTGTTTGTTTGTTTTGGGACTGGTTTCTCTATCTTGCCTAAACTGAAAATATTGCTATCATTTGTGTATCCAATCCCACCTCTGACAAGTATGGTTGGTTTGGTTTGTTTCATTTTGAACTTAAGCCAATTGTTCTTTCTTAGGCAAGGGACATATATTCCTTTAGGTACAGATTAGAATAGGATCTCTATCATATCCCATTCACTTCTAAAATTCTATTTATAAGATCTAATGGCCTGGAGTTAGGAATCAGATACTTACTAGCTGTGTGACCCTGGGCAATTCACTTACCTTTGTATGCCTCCGTTTTCTTAGTAAAATGAGCTGGAGCCTTCAATGACTAACCACACCAGTATTTCTGACAAGAAAACCCCAAATAAGATCATGAAAAGTTGGACATGAGGGAAATGGCTAACAACAAAAAGTGTCAGTTACTACACTAAGTCCTTCAGCAATATTTCATTTGACCTTGGGAAGTAGGTTGCCATTATGATTCTCATTATTGAGTAGAGGAATCTGAGGTAGATCTAGATTAAATGACTTGAATAGTTAGTGTTTGAAGCCATGTTTGAATGCAGGTATTGCTGACTCCAATCCCAAAGCTCTATTCCCTGTGACATCTGGTTACACTAAAAGAAGGTGAATTTTAAATTAGATTGGTATATCTGTTGTTTAATTCCAGGCTGGCCTAAAGAGAGGGAAAAGCTATACAATCACTGGGGGAATGTCCTTTTTTTCCTGAGAACGTGTTCCTTCCTGGACCTCTCTTCCAAACATCCTCTTCCCATCCTCATTCACATACACAGGTCATTTTTAATGATTTCCCAACTAGGAAGTTTCCATTAGTCATTAAGATAGATAAAGGGCAGAGTTATGAGTTTGGAAGATTAATTTATGTCCTCTACTGAAATCTAAATCATAGTCTCATTCCATCAAAAATAACCAAAGACAACTATATAGAGAGTGGATATTAGTTAATCTTGGAAATATCTGTCTCCTCTCATCATCTAAATCATAGATTGGATGTACCAAACCTTAGAAGCTTAGAATTTTAAAGTTGAGAGAGACCTATAATGTCTTCTGATGTCATTTATTGAATACAGCCTTGTAGCCCTGTGGTCCTTTAAATATTATACATAATAAGCACCCTAAATACTTATTGAAGATTATCTGGAGAGAAAGTGTTTTCTGGCTCATGCTCTTTAAGTCATAATACTCTATCTGGGGGTCTAGGCCTCTGGGGGACTTCTAAAGTTTTTCCCTTCACTACTGCCATCAGTTTGAGCCTCTACCATATGTATTTTCTCCAAATTACCATTGTTAAATTTGAGTGAGTAATGCCCCAGTTCCATTTATCTATTGATAGCAAATAACTTTAAAAAGGAATCTTTAACTTCAAAGGTATTGTCCGAATAAAGTGTAACTATTTATCCCATTATCTTAGGGATTCTCTTCTATACCATCTTCATCTCTAGGGAGAATACATTCACCTTCACTCACATCTAATTCAGCATCAGACCCACCAAGTTCACGTCCAAAGATGCCATTGCTTCTAGGTGAATGATCTCCACTGCTTTGGGGCTATGGTCCCAGAGTTCACCCCTGAAGATCACTCTCTGCTGTTTGAAACTCTGATGAAGCACTGACTGGATCCCAAACTCTTAAATGTCTGGATATTAAAGTACCTTCTACTCTCTGGAATACCAAGATGCTAAGGCATCCTCTTGACATTTTGAAACTAATTTGGTCAGGGGTTGGTCTCAATACCTTCAGTTAGAATAGAAAAGAACAACTCCAAGAGCCAAAGACTGAGACTCATTTCTCATGGGGAATGATAGGGGAGAAGGTCCTAAGACCCATCTCTCTACCATTCCCACTAGTTGGTCACTGTAGTAAGCCATCACCATCTTGTGTCAGATTGCCTCTATTAATTACAATACAGGCAGGTCTTTGCTAAGTGACAAATAAAATCAGATAATATAAATGTTTTAGGAGAGGAGTTTCAGAGTACATATGGCTATGAATGAGAATTTCCTATTAGATATTTACTGAGTCTGAGTGACTGAGCGAATCAATGTTTCCTCATCTATAAAATGTAAGAATTGGGCTCAATGGTTTCCGAGGTCCCCTTGTGATCTGGTAGTTTGGTGGGTTGATAAACCACAGGAACATTCTCATAGATACCAAGACGCAGTGTTGGCCATATACTTAGCACTGATAGAAATCATAGAAGAGACCAAGGGAGAAACTGTGTTGTTTTCAGGTGGACTTATGACAAACTTTAGGAGTGTTCTCCCTGAAATTTAGGAACATGTGAATCCTATGCTATGCCATCATTACTGTAATCTACTATTTTGTCTCTTCTTCTGGATACCCCCTCTTACCGCACCCCTTGTTATCAAGGTTATTGTGCCCTTTCCAGCTTCCCCTGTCCCTTTCAGTGCTAGATAGAAAATTAAACTTCCGAGCTTAAGCTTCAGCTTTTTCAACTCTTTGAAGGAAAGAAGCTGTGTAAATATTAAAAAGGAATACATAAATAGGCCACAGGCACTTTCTATATTGACTTAGAAACCACAGATAAAAATTAAGGATGAAGTTCAGAGGAATAGGTCCTGGATTAGCCTGTTGCATATAGCTCTGAGGACATTATTCTTAGTATTATTATTTTTAATTTTTATTTATTTAACTTATTTAACATTTAGATTAAATTTCACTTTAAAATTAAATCTAAATTTTTTAAAATTTAGTTTTAATATCTTTATTATTTTTATTTATGAACTGTCATTTCATTGGAGTGGGAATTCAAAGTCAGTATGCTAGTTACTATGCTAAGCCCTAGTAATTCAAATAAGACAAAAAATTAGTCCTGCTCTCAAGGAGCTCACAATTTAAAGAGGGGAGATAATATGCAAATGACTATGAACAAACGAGATAAATATAAGATTGATTTGTAGTAGTCAAAAAAGGAAGGCACTAAGACTCAGGAACTCCAGGGAAAGCTTCTTCCAGAAGGTAGGACTCTGAGACTTGAAGCAAGCTAAAAAAAGCAGGAGAGATGGTGGGAGGGAGGGAAGGAGAGAGGAAGAGGGAGAATTCTGAGCAAAAAGTTAGAATGTCATATTGAAGGAATAGCAAGGAAGTTGTCATTACTTCACAGAATATGTGGAGGCGAGTGAGGTATCAGAAGTTTGAAATAGTAAGAAAGGGTCAGGTTATGAAGGGATTTGAATGTAGAAAGAGGATTTTGTATTTATTATTAGAAGTGAAGGAGTCATTTGAAGTTATTGAATAGACAGATCTGCATTTTAGAGAAATTAATTTGGCAGGTGGGTGGAGGATAGATCAGAGTTAGGGGGAGACTTGAGGCAGAGAGGCCAACCAATAGGCTGCTGAGATGGTCTATGCTTGAGAAGGATGAAGCTAATGGCAATGTTAATGAAGGTTGCCTCCACTGATGCACATTTCTAATTTGGTTGTCATTTATTCATTGGCATCAAACTTGGGGCCAATGGAACACAAGGGTCTCAATAAACTTCTGAGGACCTGATAGATTTAAATGTCACTGGGAAATGTCTAACAAAATCAATTTTAAAATATAATAAAACATATTGCCACTGTTATTCAGTCCCATTTGAGGTTTTTCTCAGCAAAAATACTGGAGTGGTTTGCCATTTCCTTCTTCAGTTCATTTTACAGATGAGTAAATTGAGGCAAGCATGGTTAAGTAATGTGCTCAAGGTCATACAACTAGTAAGTGTCTGAGGAGGCCAGATTTGAACTCAGGAAAATGTGAATCTACCTGAATGCAGAGTCAGCATTCCTTCCATTGAGTCACTACCCTTAAAACAGCATAGATAGCACTGATTTGTGTTTTTTAAAGTTAATTTGTGGCCACAGGGATCAACTTATATTTGAATAACTGAAGTAATAGATTTACTTAAAGCACAAAGTGTTAAAGGACTTGCTGGATCTCCTAGTCATTATATGTAGGAATCAGGCTTGAATCCAGGTCTTCCTGACCCTGAAGCTGGTCCTCCATCCATTGGAGTACTGACATCAAACTCAAAAAGTAATGGGGGCCACTAAACCATATAGAAGGTTCCCAACTTAGACTGCATATTGTCTTAAAAAACCACATGTTAACAGTATCTGTGTACTGTTGTATTCTTTACTTATTTTGTTCTCAGTTACATTTTAATCTTCTTTTGCCCCAGGAATGTTTTACACATCTTTAGTACTCCTCCATAATCATCATTAGCATGATGTAAGAATAACTATTAAAGCTCTCTTTTCCCATTGCACAGAATCACCAATTTGGAAGAGACCTCAGAGACCATCAAATAAAAACCTCACCTGAACAAGAATCCTTTGTCAAAATCATAAGAACCATCAAGACTTCTCTTGAAGTCTCCAAGTGAGGAAAAAAGAAAAAAAGTCACTCTCCCTCCTGAGTAATTCTGATTGATCTTTTGTATATTTGGCTCCAATTGTTATGAAGTTTTTTTTTCTTATATGAAACTAGAATCAGATCCTTTCTAAGTACTATTTAGGTGACTATGAGCAAATTCACGTCTCTTTTGTGGCACTAAATTTTCTCATCTCTAAGGAAATGTTTTAGATAATCTCTTTGTTTCCTTCCAATGCAAAATCCTATACTTTTCAAATCCTATACTTGCTAACCTTCCTATTTCAATATTCAAAGGTGAAGCAGGAATATATATATGAAATAAGACCAGGGCAAGATGAAGTTGTAACTCAGAATATAATAGGTATTTTATTTTGGCAACCACACAGGGAGGAAGGGCAGATGGTAGACAGATGTTGCTGGTGTGGTTGGTCCAGACTCATAGGGTGGGCACACCTGGCAAATGGGAAAGCTGCTTACCTGTGCCCTAAGCCAGTCTGATTAGGTTGCTTTGTCACTGATGCAAGGGAGCCTGCACGGGTCAGCAAGATCCACAAAGCCAGATTTTTGGTCCATAGGGTTAGATATTATGAGTTCACTTAAGCCTGAGCCCAGATCCATCAACTTACTGTTAATCCTTCTTGACAGATACTCCCGAAGAAGCTCTATGTGTTAAATAGTTCTGGAGTTTAAGCCATGTGGAAGCCAAAATATAGGATTTTTTTTTCCTTTTTAAAACTGAAATGGGAGTGATTTTCCCCTCAATATTAGACTGCCTCAAAAAATTACCCAAAAGTAAACCACTAGACTTAGTTCTGCCAGCATTCTTTTATTTGAAAGAAAAAGTTTCTTAAGGTTCCTCATTTTCTTCACCATCACTCTAGGCTTAGGAGGCCAAGGAACACCATGCCCCAAGTCCTTCTTAAGATGCATTTGATATGTCACTGCATGCAGGACTACAATAGCAGGTCTGTCTCATGCCCTGTCTGTGGGGCTCCTTGGTGCTGCAGGTGAAGGGAAAGGATGGAGCCTCTACCTGAGTGCACCTGGGCTCACCTGGGTCGAGACAAGAATGTGAACAATTCATGTATTCACCAGTGAGAAAAATCAGCTGTGATGACTGAGAGATGTTGGATGCACTTTCCTCTTAGAGGTTTTTCCTTCTTTATCTTCATTGCTTTTCTTGGCACTGCTACTGAGTCATCATTGGATGTCAGTCAGAGTGCATCAAATGACTGGGTTTTCCTTAAGCTGCTTGTCAGATCTACAGGGATGGAGGGTTTATCTGTAATTCTGTACAGTCAGGAGAAACTATAAGCCTGCTTCTTGCCAAGTGCCACAGAACATGCACCTATCCTATCCCCTAATGCAGAGGTGTGGGGGGGGTAGGGTGTTGAATGGGGGTTTGCCTCTCCCACCTCACTTCTAGCCTTAGTCTATAGGTCCTTTCCTTTAGTTCATCAGGAAACCTCTGTCTCTTTGAGTTCTATTATCGCTTTGCACATCCCTCATAGATACACAGAGGTATAGCAAACTAAACATCTTGGGCACTTTCTGGGAGACCACACAGAGTCTTTGAAACTTAAGAATCATGGAGATAGAAGACAGTGAAGAAATAATTCTGATTATTATGAATACCCAAGTTAACTATAAAAGATATACAAAGGGAGATACTATTTGCATTCAGAAAAAACTGATAAATAGAAATATGTATAGAATTTTACATTTATGTGTGTCCACATGTATATATGTACCACATAAATGTAAATTTTTATACACATATATATATATATACATATATACCTATTTGTGTCCAATAGTAGCCATCTCTGAAAGAGAGAAGGAAAAAAAGAGATTTCCATGATAATTTGCTGTATAATTGAAAGAAATAGCAAGTTGTGCATAGTTGATTTATAGTTTCATGTCCAATCATCTTTTTGCTATATTATGCAAATTTTTGTTTTACTCCATAGATTTAAAAACTTTTAAATAAATAAAATAGAAGACAGAAAGCAAAACTCTTTCCTACATTCTCCTGTGGGAAAATTTGCCTCTCTCCCCAATATACCTCTGAACACTTCCCCTGACTTCCCTCCCCATCCTAAGAAAAGTCTGCTCTCCACCTCCATAAGGCTGATGGTTATGCATAAAGAACCTGGATTTCTTTAGACCTATTTACCTCTTAGGCACCTTCTCATTCTGCTCTCTACTTTAATTGGTGTGCATGTCTTATTCAGCATATGCAATTGAAAGAAAGTTAAGGACTGGGACCAGGTCTTGCTTTCTAATCCCTTCAATGCATTATACATCCTAAATGGCTAAAATGATAGGAGTGAAGAAATTAATCTAGACTATCTCTTCCAGTCTTAAAAACTATATCATTCCACTGAAGACAGTTGACATCTCCTCACCAGAGAAGCCCAGTGGGGCAGCAAGAATGAAGGTGAGCCAAAGTGTATTTCAACCAGTCCCAACACAAATCTCCCCTCCTCACAAACAGAGGCAAACTCTAGTGAGAATACTGAACATGCAGCAGCCACAATTAACAAAGGTTGAAGCTGAGTCTCCCTGAAGAGGTAGGAAAGAAGAGAAAAATCAAGTTATCCAAAAGCTTTTAGTGAGATCTGAGATTAAGAATTGAGGTTTGTAATCTCTAATAATAGAGATTATACCCCTAACTCAACACATACCACAAATTATAAAAAGGAAAAAAAAGGATATCATCAGAGCATTTTAAAAATTCAAGAGGGGAAGAGAACTGAGGGAAAGTCAGAGGAAGTTACAGATAAGGTCAACTTTTAATCTAATATGTTGAATGTATTGTATACTTTTAAAAACTAGCATCATATAGAGGTGTGATTTTATCGTCAATTTTCATTTTCTATTCTTTGTATATGGAAATTTATGTTTGTTGGTGTTTTGTCATGTTCAGATGAACAAAAAATTAAAATTAAAAAATAAACTAAAATAGACATGTTTAACCTATCTTAAAGGGACTTCAAAGCTGACTTCAAAGTTCAAAGGCAATATGTCACAGAAAATTTGGTGTTCAACCCAAGATCAAGAGAATATGAGTTCAAATCCCCTCTATTTTATGGGAAACTGAAGCCCTAGAAAATGAAATTATTTACCTCAGGTCAAAAGTCTTATAAATGAATGGCAATATTTACTTATTCAGTGTCATACTAATCAAATTACATATTAAAAACTATTTATAGAACTAAAAAATGAATAATAAAATTCTTCTGGAAGAACCCAAGGTCGGGTATGATAGAAACCAATTTTAAAAAGCTATATCAGATCTCAAACTGTGGTAACCAACAAAACAATCTGGCATGGGCTAAGACCTAGTGTGGTTGTCCAGAAGAATAGATGAGGTCCACAAGACATTAGTAAATGACAATAATAATCTAGTGTTTGATCAACACAAAGATATGAGCCTTTGTGACAAAAACTCTATTTGAAAAAAATTGTTGAAAGATCTGGAAAACAGTTTGGAAAAATCTTGGGAGACCAACCTTTCACAACTTAAATTTAGAAGTTTAAAATGGCTATGTGATTCAGGCATAAAGGGATGCCATAAGTAAATTAAGAGAGCATGGAATACTTTACCTGTCAGATCTATGAATGAGGGAAGAATTTATGACCAAACAAAAGATAGGAAACATTGAAAGAGGTAAAATGGATGATTTAAAATTTTTTACACAAAGTCAAGGTAGCCAAGATTAGATGGCTAAAAAAAGATGTGCATATGGTTGTGATGGAATACTATTGTATTATAAGTAACAATGAGTAGAATGCTTTCAGAAAAAGTTAAAAAGATTTATGTGAACTGATGCAAAGTGAAGTGAGTAGAAGGGGGATAATGTTGTATACAGTAACAATGATACTGTTCATTGATCAACTGTGAATGTCAGCTATTCTCAATAATACAATGATCCAAGAAAATTCCAAAAGATTCATAAAGAACAAATGTATCAACCTCCAGAAAAAGAACTGATAGAGTCTAAGTACAGATAAAAAAGCATTGTTGTTTTTTAACTTTATTTTTCTTGGGGTTTTTGGTATATGTTCTCTTAATATGGAAATATGTTTTGCATGTCTGCACATATATAATATATATTAAATTGCTTGCCTTCTCAAGGAGGAGAAGGAGGGAGAGAATTTGGAATTCATTTTTTAAAAAAACTTAAATGTCAAAAATTGTTTTAATATAAAATTGAAAAAATCAAAATATCTTATAAGCCTTATAAATATTTTTCAGTTGAATGGAAGATGATATTTTTCATCTTAAAGACCTTAAGAGAATTTGTATATGCATGCAACTACATAATTTGTGATCTAGGTACACTCCCAGCTTCTTAATCTGGGCTTGATTGGATCAAATGCTAACCTGATGTGCTTTCACCCAGAATTTTTTCTGGAAAATCTCCAAATATGTTTATGTCTAGATTTCTGTACATTGGCAACAGGGGTCCTGACTCCTAAAACACTCAAAGTAATAAATGCTTATCAGATGGTGAACAACCTTTATTTCCTAATAAGATTCAGGAGTTATAGGAACCAAGAAACAGAAATAGTGAGCATAAATGACTCACATAATCCATAAATTCTCCTAGGAATGGAACTAAAGTCAAGTAAGCCACATGGCAATATTCTAAAATTGCAATGAAATCCCATTCAGCTCCCACAGTTCCATAGAATCTCTCCAAAAGAAGTAGGACTGTTTTGTGATTTGGGCTTACCCTGAATGGGAAAAATTCCCTTACTTGCATCTTCACTCTCTGTAATAGCATTGGAAGTCAAGGTCCTGATCTCCTGATTCTCCCAACTCTCCACCCTACCTCATATCATAGTTTTGGTCCCCCCCACCTACAAATTCAGCTTTAGGTAATACTCTTCTTTCTACAATAATCAGAAATTTTCCTCTTATCTCCAGAAGATCAGATCTATGAACTCGAGTTGTGTCAACCACTAAGAGTGTCAATTCCCAAGAAATTTCCCAAGAATCTAAAAGATTAGATGCAGGATCGTAATTGTGAGAGTGTTCCCTCTTCTTTTGACTCTGAAGAGAGACTAAGAGACTATTAGTTACAGTGAATTATACTATAAAATGTAAATATCTGAGGTTAATTCCTATCTCCAATTATATGAGGAGCAAATCACGTAACTGCTCAGAGCCTCATATTCACTTCTATAAAGTGACTATGGTATTAAAAACCCCAACCTCATAGGGTTATGTATAAACCTTAATTCTCAGCATTCAAATGAATCTGTAACCTTAACACTATGGAAGCTTACATCATACTCTACCAATGCAGATTGCAACCCATTTTGTTTAATTTTTATTCTTATATTCCCATAAGTTGATCACAGGGATGCATCCCAGACCTTACTTGAATTTTATGAAATTACATAGTATCAGCAGAGCAACTTGGCTTTCCATCTAATATCACTCAGCTCTTTACATGCTGGATCCATCTTCTCTTATACATTTCTCATGACTTCTTGCTCTCTTGCTCTTTTTCGAAGTTACTCCTTAATTATATTTTACAATCAATCTACTATTTATTTCATGAGTTGCTATGGTCAAAGAACCCATCAGCTTTGTAGTCTTCAGAAAACAGATATAGTCTATTACTTGAGTAAAACATAAAGCAAACCTTAAGATGCCATAAAAAAATATGAGATAATATTATACCATATGGTATCTGAATGTATTATTCTTTCCACAACTACCTATTTCCACATTTTACTTTATTCCTGAAACTTAGATTTAAAACTCAATCTGGAGAATTTTTCATGAGACTTTCCAAATTGGTAGAGAGGACAATGTGAGGGATGGAGACTGTGTGAAAACTTTTGATAAAAATAGACATTCTTCATAATTTTTGTTAGAGAGACACATGGTTCTAGACTCTATTTGAGACTAACTCCATGGAGGAAAAAAGAGAGAAAGACTCTTTTTGAAATGTATGGGAAACTGGAATCACATGTTCATGATTTCTAATCCACCTCCCTACAGACTTGGAGGAATTTCTTCTTGGATCAAAGTGAGGCCCTAAAAGTATGTTTAATAAATGATTGGCAAATGATATCTATGTAGCCCTATACATATATTATCTCAACTGAGACTCAATTGAACACTGTGAAGTAGATTCTATAGGTAGTATTGCTCCCATTTTTCAAATGAGAAAATTGAGGCTGAGAATTGATCCAATTGTTTATGGTCAAACAGCTGTGTCAGAGGTGAAATCTGAACTGTTTCCTCATTTTAAATAGAGAACTCTGTGATACACTGGGATTCTTTTCATTGAAATGGAATTTCAAACAGACTCACTCATGCCCAGATCTATAGTGAACAAAGCTAGCATCCTGATATGCATTGTTAAACTGTTGGCCTAAATGTGAATAATCTGTTTTTTGGCCATCATTCTATATGCAAAAAAAAAATGGACTAGTCTCATGCAATGTCAGAATTAGCAGGGAACTCAATGAGCTCTCCTCATCTAGGGGCCTGGATCTACAGAGAGCTCAGAGGCTGAAACCCAAAGGTTAGTATTGACCTAGGTCAAAGGATCATCATTTTACAGATGAGAAACCTATAAGGCTCAGAGAAGCTTTTCCATGGCAGAGCTTGGATTAGAAATTAATGTCTCCTATTTGTCAATCCAGTGCTATTTCTATTAAACTCTGGTGATATCACTTAACAGCTCATGGAAACAAGGATCAGTGATTCTCTCAATTGTCCCTTCAAGAAGTTAAAAAATTCTAACACTGAATATTTTGTAAAAGACAATGGCCATGTTGGTGGAGCTGTGAACTCATCTTAACCTTTCTGGAGAACAATTTGGAATTATGCCCAAAGGACAACAAAAATGTGCATACCCTTTTATACAGCAATACTACTACTGGGTCTGTACCCTGAAGAGATGATGGAAAAGGGTAAAAACATCACTTACACAAGAATATTCATAGCAGCCCTGTTTGTGGTGGCAAAGAATTGGAAATTAAGTGAATGTCCAGCAATTGGGGAATGGCTTAATGAACTGTGGCATATGTATGTCATGGAACACTATTGTTCTATTAGAAACCAGGAGGGATGGGAATTCAGGGAAGCCTGGAAAGATTTGCATGAGCTGATGCTGAGTGAGATGAGCAGAACCAGAAGAACATTGTACACCCTAACAGCAACATGGGGGTAATGATCAACCTTAATGGACTTGCTCATTCCATCAGTGCAACAATCAGGCACAATTTGGGGGGTATCTTTGATGGAGAATCCCATGTGTATCCAGAGAAAGAATTGTGGAGTTTGAACAAGACCAAAGACTATTACCATTAATTAAAAACCCCATTATCTTGCTATGTAATTTTGCTATCTTTTATATTTTATTTTTCTTCCTTAAGGATATGATTTCTCTCCCATCACATTCAGCTTAGATCAATATATACCATGGAAACAATGTAAAGACTAATAGACTGCCTTCTCTGGGGGGTGGGAGGAGGGAAGCAAGATTGAGGGGAAATCATAAAATTCAAAATGAATAAAATTTTTCTTTTATAAACAACAAAAAGGAGTTTAAAAAGTCAATGGCCCAGTCTATTAATAACTGAGCTTTATATCTTCTGATTCTTTTATCTTCAAGTTCTGAAGCCCAAATAAGAAAAAAAATTTCTTAGCAGGAGTAATCCTTGTATGAGAAAAGGAAAAAATAGAAAGACATCTGCTTGGGCAGCTGGGATGAGGTAAAAGGCAAGGATGATAGATCTACCTTCCCACTGGGAAGCAGTTCTTTGTGGCACCCATTTATTCTTGGGTGATCTGTCCTACTAAGGGTCAATTGTAAAGGAGGGGTAGAAGAGAAAGAATTGAATTTGAAAAGAATTTTGAGGAATGATGCAGCTTTGAAAAATGTGATCCTTGCAAAGATAAATGAGTGAGGAATTTAATAAATTAAGTAAGCTAGCAACTACCAGTTTACTATGAACACATGTAGTTATTCTATCCTCCCTACATATCTACCACTCCCAACATATCCCCAATGATTCTTACAAATGAGCACATTTTTAGGAATACTGATGTACAAAAACACATGAACTCACTTATACATGTTCAAATGTGTATTCCTATATACACACTCCTACTTGGCATCAGAGAATTAGAATTTCAGTAGGAAGGACCCCCAACAGCAATCTGGCCCAAAGAAGAACAGCTAGGTTGTACAGTGGATAGAGGACTGGCCATGGAGTCAGGAGGACCTTGATACTTACTAGTTGTATGACCTTGGACAAGTCATTTTACTCTAATTGCCTTACCTCCAGAGCTATCTCCAGTTACCTGATCTGTATCAAGCCATTGCACCCTGATGGTTCCAAAAGAGCAAATGAAGTTGGTGACTTTGCACAGCATCCCTGCCCTCGAAGCCAATTCATTTGCTTGCCATAGCATCACCTCCCTTCAAAAATGAAGGAAAATAATCAGCCCAAAGTAAAGCTGAAAAAGACAAAACAATAACACTGATCCGAAGTGAAATGGGCTGATTTGGGGAGTAATAAATTCCCTACCCTACTCCTGGGGTTTTCAAGCAAAGAAGATAAGACCATTTGTCAAATATGTTACAGTGGATATTTCTTTGGAGTATAGGTGGAATCAATTGCCACTGAAATCCCTGTCACTTCTTGGATTTTGTAATTCTGTCACATTCATTCGACCTCTGTTCAAAGATCTCCAATTTGATGGAGAGAGAGAGGAGGAGCACTCACTGCCTCCCAAGACAGTCCATTTTATTTTTAGACAGTTCTAATAAAAGCTAGCATTTATGTAATACTTTAAGATTTGTGACATACTTTTCAAATTTTGCCTCATGTTATCTTCACAACAGTCCTGGGAAGTAGGTGCCTCCTCTGTTCCATTTTATAAATGGGGAAACTGAGACAGGTAGAATTTAAATGGTTTAGGATTACACAGCTAATAAATTATATGAAGGGGGATTTGATGCAAGATTTCCTGATTACAACTCTTGTACAATATTCATTATGCTATGTAGCTGCCTCAATTCTAAAGAAAAGATTTGTTTTTCCTACATCAAACTTAAACCTGGGGCAGCTAGGTGGCACAGTGGATAGAGCACCGGCCCTGGAGTCAGGAGTACCTGAGTTCAAATCTGACCTCAGTCACTTAATAATTACCTAGCTGTGTGTCCTTGGGCCACTTAGCTCCATTGCCTTGCAAAAAAAAACCTAAAAAAAACAGAACTAAACCTGACTCTTTTCGATTTCTACCAGTGGTCTCTGGCTCAGAACTCTGGGGCCAAACAAAACAAATTCAATCCATTTTAAAATGAGAGCTTTTTAAATTCTTGAAGACAATTATCTCATAACTGAGTCTTCTCTTCTCCAGGTGAAGCATTGCCAATACCCTCATCAGATCCTCATGTGACATCACTCCAAGAACTTTTAGTAACCTATCCTCCTCCTCCTGATCATGCTTGATGCTCTCCAAGTCATCAATGTCCTTCTTATGCTGGATTACCCGGAACTGAATCCAATGCTTCAGCTGCAGTTCGATTTAGGGCATAGTACAAAGAATTTAAATCTCCTTATTCCTGAAACTAAGCCTCCCACTCTTAATGAATTCTCAAATCTCAATCAAAATGTAAACTCATATTGAAACTGCATTCTTCTAAAATTCTCAAATCTTTTTCAGAAAAAAATGCCATGTAAACATATCTTAAATAGGAGCCTGATAGTTGATTAATGACTCACTTTTCTTGTCATTGTGAAGTTAATTGTATTTTTAAGTTATGGCAATTCAAATTCATATGCTTTGATACACACCAAGGAATTAGCCTTTCAAGATAATCTTGTATACTAATTGGCCACCTATGTATTTACTTGGCTGTCATATATACACTCACATTAAACTCATACAATTCCACACATGAACATATTCACACACATTCATATGCATTTTCACATTTGTCCACAATTACACACTTGAACATATACTCAATACACAAATCCTAATCTATTTACTTATAAATTTTCTTGAATCTATAAATATTGAAGACTTATCTATTCTGCACATTTCAGTAGAAAAAATAAAAATCAACCCCAACCATTGTTTAGTAATCAATGCATTATTCTCACCTTTCATCTCTTGAATGGGGACCTGTTTCTGATTGATTTCCCCTTTTAATTAAAAGAGAATGGCTGTAAAATATCTCTATTTGAGGACTAATACAAAAGAAGTTAGTTGGACTCAACTAACCTGAGTTTGTATCAGTGGAAGCCACATGAGACTCTATGTATAGAAAGAGGCCATTTGACATAGCAAATAGACTCAGATTCAAGAACTGCCCCTGAAATTTACTGGATATAAGACCCTTGGCCAGTCATTTAATTTCTTAGATCATTCTAACATTAGGTTTAAGAGAAGATGTCAACCTACATTGCTAGAGGGAATTCCTTTACCTATGATTTTCCTAAACCAGTGAAACCCAGGTACAATTCTTATCTCTAATCTATGGAACCAGGAGATGTGGCAAAAGGAATCTTGTATGATTAGAAAGAAAATATAAATTATCCACTTCATCAGTTACTACTGATGTGAAAAGTATATGGACAAATCATCTAATTCCTTTAGACCTTGAGCATCTTAGGTTTAAAAATAGAAATGATAATAACACTCTTGTCTTCTTTAAGTCAGGGGACTGAGGCAGACCATCTCTTGACTGCCTGATGTCTATAAGATCAATGACTCAATGAAGTTGACTTTTGAACAATGGATTGTTTAGTTGTGAACTAAACTCTGCTTTTTGTACTTTTCTAGAAAAAAGAGAAAGAGAAATAAAATGTCACTGAAGCCTTCTTAGAATGCTACCTTTGCGGAAAAAAAATTGTTGTTTGTCCTTCATTTCTGAAGAGGATTAATGATTTCATGGGGTAAAATCTTAATTCATGAATGATTTGGATTTAAGGGAGGCAGAATTGTACAGTTAGCAGCTTAACTCTTTCTTTCTGAGTCATCAAAGTTCTTTGGCGACAAAAAACTGGTATGACTGGAAATGGCCCAGGATGAGGTAGATAACCTTGGTATTCTCAATATCTGACCAAACCATAAGCACTTCACAGAACTTGCTGCAGCTGCCTTCATGGCTACTGAAACAAAATAAAATACTCTTATCTGTCCTTTCTACCAAAGGAACACTTCACACGCTTGGAGTAGACCTCCTAATTCACCAATGGATTTGAGAGCTGACAGTTACCTTGAACCTAATTTAACCTTCTGCATAAATGGTTTACCAGGATGTGGCCACTGCTCCTTGGAGCTACAGGTGAGAGTTGAGTGCCAGGTAAATGCCAAAGGTGAATCAGTAGTTCTGAAAAGCCCTATATCATAGATACTAGTCCTCTGAGCTTAGAGTCAAAAGTACTGGAGTTCAAATCCAGCCTCAGACACTTGCCACTTACTAACTGTGTGACCTTTAGCAAGCCAATTAACCCTGATTGCCTCACATCCAAGGCAGTCTCCATATCCAAGGTCCTGATCCATACCTAGCTATTGGACCCAGATGACTATGGAGGAGAAAGTAAGTCTGGTGACTTATCCCATTCCCCCTTCACTCAAATCCAATTCATGTGCTTGTCATGGCATCACCTCTCCTGATGTCATGGTCTTCTTCTCCCTAAATAACCTATACAACTTCTATCATGTGAGGTTTCCGCAAGATCCATGATGTATGAAGAATGACCATTCTTCCCTCTTACTTAATGTAACATGGGTTGAAAAGCCTTAAAATGCATAAGATCAAAGAGAAGTGTTCTTTGCCTTATTCTATACCATTTTGAATACACGTGGCTCATCTGTAATATGTAACTAGCTAAGTATATCTGTGCAAACAGCTCAATGATCTATCTGGCTCCACTGATGCATCCTAGCTCCATAAAGCATGCCAATACATCCTCTAATCCAAAGGGAGACTGAAGAGGAAACTTTCCAGTCACTGCCTTGCATTGTGGAAGAGAGCGGGTAGTAGGTGATTTCATTAGCATAGAGTATGAGGATACTCTCCAAGAAAGATGCTCCCTCTATCAGTTCCAGTTGCTAGTGTCTCAGCAACTGATAGTCTTAAAGAGTTGCTAAGATCATTGAAAAGTTATTCAACCTGCTCAGGTTCACAGTCAGTATGTGTCAAAGTGAAGACTTGAACCCAGCTCTTCTTAGTTTTAGAGACCAGCTCATTACCCACTTCTGTATGAGTCTTACCTTGTGGCATCACAGGAGCAACTCTATCATAGCAGAGTGGGGCAGCCAACACTTGATATTTCATGAGACAAGGAAAGAAAGTCCTTCTTATTTTCCCCAATGCCTAAAGCTCCTACTATCATAAATCATCTTTTGGGGCAAAGTCCCTTTTGAAAACAATATATTGGATGGAGGAGGGGGAGGAATGTGCAGGGACAAGGAGAGGGGTTGGTGGAAATATCTTTATAAACCATCAGCACCTTGGCAAAAACCAGTGTATAACATTAGCTCCTATCATTGATCAGTTCCCTGAGAGAATGTGGCACAGATAGGCAAATTTCCATAATAGAAAGGAGAAAGGGAAAGGGCTGAAGTCTTTAGCCAAAGGGCAGACCCAAATAAAGCAACTTGGCAAGGTGTAAGATGGTTGTCTTGGATAGTCAGGGAAGAAAGGAAGAAGAGAGAGGTCTGATGGAAGCAAACTGTGAAATTCTGAGTTTTGTTGTGGATCAGTACAGGCGTCCCTGGGAGGCTTTGTGTGACTTGAGTTTCCAATCTGTGTGTGGTTCAGAGAATTGGACATATTCTCAAGAAAGATTCAGTCTATCCGTCCTCATAGAAGGAACTGAAGAGACCTAGTTTCCTCCAAACAGACTAGAGCTTAGGGGCAGAGAAGAAAGAGCTTTATTAAAAGTGTACTGCAACTGAAACCTTCAGAAGAGAGAGCTGAGGGAACAATCTCATGTGCCCACTTAGACTATTTCTGTGGCATTGGCTTCTAGGGAATAAATGCCAAGTGATAGCACTGTTTGGGAGGAATAGGAGGCTAGAATCTGCCGCAGAGCAAATATTCGAGGGAATAGGAAGGAGAGTCTGGGCTAGCAGACTGGCCCATCTCCAACTCTTCCTAACAAACATAAACACACACACACACACACACACACACACACACACACACACACATTTATGAACATATTACACCAAATTCCTTTTGTTTACCAAATTGGTTTCCTGAAATTGGGCAGTCTGGTTGGGAAATAACTTCAGGAAAAAAGGGAAGAAAAGCCGCTACAGGATTTCTAAAATGCTCCCCTTGAATGTTAGTTTGTACTTAGTCATTCCCTCCTTTTTGGCCTTCTGCACTCAAACCTGTCCTAGGTAATTGGATCCCTGAATATACACAATGTGCCCACTGTGTCTGAAGTGATGTTATCAGACTGGGGCTGGCGTACAGCACGAGGTGAGACAGTAGCTAAGCCAGGGTGGCCAGGACTGATAGGCTGAAACAAGACTCTCATGCTCCAGGGAAAGGACAGAGTGGGTTCTTTGTAAGGGACAAATCAGACTTAGGTTCATTCCTTATTAGCATTGCAGTCAATGTTGAAGTTTCTTGGCTTTCAGAACCCAAATCCCAAATCAGCATCTGCAGATTACAAAGGAACATGGGTGGAAGCAAAGGAGCCTTCCATCCTGAGTGCTATACCCTAGAATCTCACAAAACAGCAAACATTTTAGAAGAAAAGTAGCTCAAATTCAGAACATGGTAACTGAAAGTTTAAAAAGAAGATGTAGGTTTGCTATAAGTGAATTCTGAAAATCAGAACTGTGGAAAAGTAAAATGGATCATCTGGGAAGGGAGTGGGTTAAAACCCTAATTAGAGTTAAATCATGGCTAGATAACTATCTATTAGATTTTCTACATTGTTGTCTGAGGACCAGTTGAGCTAAACAACTCTGGAATTCCCTTCCAAAACTAAATTCTGTGGTTCTTGGATAGGTGAAGCCTAATTACACAACATTCACTTTTTCCTTCTTCCTCAAAGAGACATCCTTCTCTTAATCAGCATCATCTACACAAAATAGTTCCTCATCTTCTCCCTTAACTGCCAGCATCCTCCTTCCCAAGCCTCTTTCTCTTTAAGCACCTTTTTTAATTTTAGAAAAGTTTCATTTATTTTGAGTTTTACAATTTTTCCCCAATCTCATTTCCCTCACCAACCCCCCACAGAAGGCAGTTTGCTAGTCTGTACATCATTCCCATAGTATACATTGATCTAAGTTGAATGTGATGAGAAATCATATCCTTAAGGAAGAAACATAAAGTATGAGATATAGCAGAATTACATAATAAGACAACATTTTTTAAAAATTAAAGATAATAGTCCTTGGTCTTTGTTCAAACTCCACAATTCTTTCTCAGGATACAGATGGCATTCTCTGTCACAGACACCTCAAAATTGTACCTGCTTGCTGCCCTGTTGATATGAGTAAGTCCATTAAGGTTGATCATCACTCCCGTGTGGCTGTTAGGGTATATAATGTTCTTCTGGTTCTGCTCATCTCACTCAGCATCAGTTCATGCAAATGCTTCCAGGCTTCTCTGAATTCCCATCCCTCCTGGTTTTGAAAAGAACAGTAGTGTTCCATCACATACATATACCACAGGGGCAGCTAGGTGGCACAGTGGATAGAGCACTGGGCCTGGAGTCAGGAGGGACCTGAGTTCAAATCCGAACTCAGACACTTAATAATTACCTAGCTGTGTGGCCTTGGGCAAGCCACTTAACCCCATTTGCCTTGCAAAAACCTAAAAAACAAAACAAAATAAAACATACATATACCACAGTTTGTTAAGCTAGTCCCCAATTGAAGGACTTGCCCTCAGTTTCCATTTCTTTGTCACCACAAACAGAGCAGCTATGAACATTTTTGTACAAGTGATGTTTTTACCCTTTTTCATAATCTCTTCAGGGTATAGGCCCAGTAGTGGTATTGCTGGATCAAAGGGTATGCATATTTTTATTGCCCTTTGGGCATAATTCCAAATTGCTCTCCAGAAAGTTTGGATGAATTCACAGCACCACCAACAATGTATTAGTGTACCAGATTTCCCATATCCTTTCCAATATTGATCATTATCCTTTCTAGTTATATTGGCCAATCTGAGAAGTGTGAGGTGGTACCTCAGAGATGTTTTAATTTGCATTTCTCTAATAATTAGTGATTTTGAGCAATTTTTCATATGATTATAGATTACTTTGATTTCCTCATCTATAAATTGCCTTTCCATAATCTTTGACCATTTGTCTATTGGGGAATGGCTTGTCTTTTTTTTTAAATTGACTCAGTTCTCTCTACATACATATATTTTAGAGATGAGTCCTTTTACAGAAACACTAGTCATAAAAATCGTTTCCCAATTTACTACATTTCTTTTGATCTTGGTTACAGTGGTTTTGTCTATGCAAAAGCATTTTAATTTAATGTAATCAAAATTATCTAGTTTGTTTTTAATGATGTTCTCCATCTCTTCCTTGGTTATAAACTGCTTCCCTTTCCATAAAGCAAAACTCATATCCACTCTTGGAGTCTCTTTTTTTTCTCTCAATAAAAAACAAACAAAAACCAATTTTTTGTTGTCAACTTTCCATTCCAAAAATGAAACAATCATTTCCCTTAAGGAATTCACAATCCACTTGGATGTACATTCCTTTAATAAACTCCACTAAGGAAATTATTATCCTTTTTTGTGTCTAGATGATGTAGCGGATAGAATACTAGACTTTTAATCAAGAAGACCTGAGTTCAAATCCTATCTTAAACATTTACTAGCTGTGTGACCCTGAATAAGTTAATTAACCTCAACTGTCTCAGTTTCCTCATTTGTAAAATGGAGATAGCAAAAGCACATACCTCCCAAAACTATTATAAGGATAAACTAAGGTAATATTTGTAAAATGCTTTAAAAACTTTAGGTGCTTGCTATTCTTCTTGCTATCATTATTATTTCTAGATATTTTATCCTAATAAAGTCTGCTTCAAGAAAAGCATCTAATAGATTAATTCACATTAAGATTTACATAACTATGTGGTTTTGGGTGTGTGTGTGAAAGAAGGAGCAGGAATGGGTAGGAATCATTTAGTTAAAGCAGTAAGTCTCTGACCTAGGAATTTCAGAAATCAATTAAGTAGATAGAAGAGAAACTTGAGATGTGGGTGAGGAATTGGGTTAGAAGAGGAAGGATTCCTCTCACCCTCTGATCAGGATTATGTAGATCTTCTTGCTTATAATTTAGGTTGGCCTTGTGTTGAATGCACATAAACACAGGACAATTCTATGACTGGGTGTAACTCCCCACAGAACTGAGAATTGTAAAGAATTGTCAATTTTCTAGTGAATAGACCTGGTATAATCACAAATCTAGAGGAAATAATTTTTCTTTTAGGTCTTTGCAAGGCAAACAGGGTTAAATGGCTTGCCCAAGGCCTCACAGCTGGGTAAATATTAAGTGTCTGAGACCAGATTTGAACCCAGGTACTCCTGACTCCAAGGCCGGTGCTCTATCCACTATGCCATCTAGCCGCCCCTAGAGGAAATAATTTCTAAAAAATACATGTGGAATCTGGATTGGCCATCTGTACCAAATCTCTAGTCTCCACTTTGCTTTATACTAAATCTAACCATTGCAAATGAATTCTGCCTGGGACACAGCAAATCTCTGGGGACTTGTCCTCTCTCATTGAACCATTTTCCTTCTTTCCTTCTCAAGCTGAGAGAGCATTAGATGTCCTTCTGGGTCAGAGAAGTGACAGGGCTGGTCACTGAACCAATGTGACTGTTGCCTGAAGCCACCCCAGTTCCCTTTAATGTCCCAGGGTCTGTTTCAAGGAGGGTTATGTTTTGGGGGGATATTAATCCCAAGCTTCTACAAGCTTTCTTTATTCAGTACTAGAACTCCTAGAAATCTCAGAGCACTAGGGTCAGTGACTCAAACAAATGTTTTGGGGATTTCAGGTTCCTTAAAGAGTTAAACCCCTAGGGGTGGCTAGGTGGCGCAGTGGATAGAGCACCAGCCCTGGAGTCAGGAGTACCTGGGTTAAAATGCGGCCTCAGACACTTAAAATTGCCTAGCTGTGTGGCCTTGGGCAAGCCACTGCAAAAAAAACAAGAATTAAACACCCAAAGCCACTAAATGACCCTGTCACCTGATAGGAGAAAGTGTGTTTTCCCATTGAGTGGGGGGCCATCAGTTAGATAATCAATGAATTAGGGACAGAATTTTTACCTTTTTCATTGTTCTGATTGATAATTCTGCCAAAATTAAAGGTCAGTTCATGGTTCCCTTTAGTCTGACTCTCCCCTTCTCTAATTGGTATGTAGAATCTGAGGGATTCTGTGAGGTATAAATATATACTTGTGTCTTTCAATTCTATGCAAAAATATTTGTTCTTCAGTGATGTCAGCCATGTCTACATCTTCATAACCCCATTTGGGATTTTCTTGGCAAAGAATTTAGAGTGGTTTGCCATTTTCTACTCCACCTCATTTTTGCAGATAAGGAAACTGAGGCACACAGCGTGAAGTGACTTGCCCAGAGTCACTGTTAGTAACCAGATTTGAATTCAGAATGATGGGTCTTCTTGACTCCAGGCCCTGTACTTTATCTACTGTGCACCTAGCTAACCCTGGTCTTCAAATAAAGAGAATTTCTATTAAGTGTTATAACTTTGAGCGAACCCCTCACCTATTTGCCTTGGTTTTCTCAACTATAATATGAGCTGGAGAAGAAAATGGCAAACCATTCTAGTCAGTGTCTCTGCCATGAAAACCTCAAATGTGGTCACAAAGAGTTGGATACCACTGAAACAACGGAACAATGACAACAAATATATGGGTCTTCAAAAAAGAGAAGAATCTCTAATACTGTGCAAATTTTAAGTAAGGGCTGATAGGAATCAGGAATCACCTCATATATCCTAAAATCAATTTGTTAAGATAAATCTTCCTAGATCATTGTTTTGTATGGGTGAGGCACTGTGAAGGTCCCTTATAATAGGACATTGCCTCAATAATTTTTTTCTAATCCATTAAGGATTTCAAGGGTAGCTATTTCTGGAAGTAAGGAAAGTGTATGTTATTGAATATGGGTGACATTTTTGTTGAATTCCTCCAGTCCATAATAATGGTCAACTAACTCCCTTTGACTTTGCATACAACCATTCTATGAAATAGAAGGTCAAATCTCTTGTCCAGCTTTTTGTCCCTGATCTTTGGAAGGGAAAAGAGGATTCCTTGAGATTTCTAGAAATGTTAGCAAGAGTAATAATATATAAGAATTAAATTAAAAGTGTAAAGTTAGTCAAATAGAAAATTAAAATTATCCCTATTTGCTTTTGATATGAGACATCACTTTAAAATATCTAGGACATAAGCAAAGACATTAAACTAAAATAATTAATAGCTTCAGTGAAGTCACAATTTATAAAATAAACCCAAAAAGATCAATATTATTTCATATAATAATAAAATCCAAGAATCAGTAATGGAAAAGGAAATCCTATTAAAAATGATAATAAAATTAGTCAAACACAGAGAAAGCAATTCACCTAAGTACACAAAAACTTGTATGGTTTCAATTACAAAATGTTCCTTAAAAAATAAAGAACAACTCAAAATGTTGGAAGAATTGTCAGTGAGGGGGCAGCTAGGTGGCGCAGTGGATAGAGCACTGGCCCTGGATTCAGGAGGACCTGAATTCAAATATGACCTCAGACACTTAATAATCATCTAGTTGTGTAACCTTGGGCAAATCACTTAACCCCATCATTTTACCAAAAAAAAAAAAGAAAGATTAGTTAGTGAGAATGCCTGAGCTTTCCTCAGTATCACAGCTATTATAAATTTTAATGCTATATCAAATTATTAAAGGAATAATTTTCATAAATTTTTGAAATTATAACAAAATTCATTAAAAACATAAAAACATAAAACCCAAACCCAAAAGATTTAGAATATCAAAGAATATAATTTAAAAGGGAAGAATGAAAGGAGACTTAAAACTATACTATGTAGTACAGTCATCAAAATCATTTGACTATAGTTAAAAAAATAGAAAACTAAATCAACACAAGCGATCAACCAGGACAAATAAGAAATGATGGAGCTTAATATCAGTCTTTGAGAAACACAAAATTTAAAAATTTTTAATAAAACCAAAAGGCAGTCTTGCAGAAATTAGATTTAGAACATCATATACCATAGACAACAAATTCAAAATGGAATCAAGAGCTGAACATTACAACTTATGACAAATAAAAATGAGTAGGTAGCTACTCATTTTTAGGTAGCAATGCATTGTAAATGCAACTAGGACCTCCTCCATCCTTATCAGGGGAGCCGAGACAAGGGCTCTGAGGCATCCAATGTAGTGACAAGCAATTCCAGAGAAGCCAGTGGGAGCCCTTTGTGAAGGGTAGGACTTCCCTAGGTTGGGGTCACCCTGAGAGAGGTCACACATCTTGGAAAGAGTTGAAGTTCTGGCAACTTCCAGTGAAGTCAAGCTCTGGGGTGTGACGTAACAAAACAGAGTAAGCAAGCAGAGCATAGATCAATGAGTAGCAGGTTGACACTGTCTACTGTGTAAAAGGTCTGGGAGAAAAGACCCTACTGGTGATTAGTCCATCCAAAGACAGATTTGGATTAACCATGATGTCGTAGTCCAATGTTGCTGAACCATGCTGTGAGTTGTCATTCCTTTACCAGTTATCACATACTAGTAGTTTGCCCAGTGGTGATGGAGCGCTGAGATTGCCTCATTGATGTGAAAGAAAAATATGATACTCAAGGACCAAGAACTCCCGCAGTACTATTTCCCAAAAGTCCTGTTTCCTTCAAATCAGGCCATAGATTGAAGTGGTTCTGGTAAAGACAAATGAGAAGGATACATTTGCACAACATTCCCCTCACTAAAATAAAAATAATTGATCAGGTCATGTCATCATGTATATGACATCATTGGTCCTCTTTGAAAATGAAGAATGAACATCATGCTATATAAAATTGGAAGAGGAACAAATCATAGATCTCTCACAGCTAGGAGTAGTAGATGTGTTCTTAACTAAACAAATGACAGAGATAATTACAAAAGTTAAAATAGATTATTTCATTGCATAAAATTGAAAGCTTTTATACAAATAAAATTAATTAACATCTCTAGAATAAGAAAAGCTACTGAATGGGAAAAACAAATCCAATTTATCAAATAAGGGTTTGGAATCCAAAAAATATAAATAAAATAATATAATATATATATAGGAATGGATTACTGTATGTATGTATGTATGTATATGGTATATTAACATAATTTCTCATAAATAAATAAATAATTTAATAAATACATGCTGACTTGAACTGGAGTAGAAGAATGCATTGGACTCTGCTCTGTGGGAAATGAATAAATAATAAAAATAATAAAATAATGAATAAATATTACATAAATTAATAATTAACAATAAATGAATGAATAAAGATAAACATGTCAAGACTTACATGAACTGGTGCAGAGTAAAGTATGCAAAGCCAAGAAACAACATAACCAATGACTATAAAAATTTAAGGAAAAGAATAACAGCCAGTAAACAATTGAAAGTGAAATTTGCAAATTTACAAAGAATTAAACCAAAGAAGAGATATGAGAAAATACTGCCCCTATTCCTTTGCTGATGTTACCACAGGTATTCATATATTTTCAAATTTTTATCAATGCGTTAATTGGTTTTTCTGTTTGCTTTTTTTCTCATATAAAAATATTCCTTTATGGAATGATTCTATGAAAGGGAAAGGGGGAGGTGTTCTGGGAGAAATTTAGGTGATATATATATATATATATTTATATATAAAAGCAAAAGCTATCAATAAAAATATTGTCTCCCACCTACTCCAGTGTGAAATCCAGATTTTCTATACATGCCACACCTACACAGCTAGTACTCAAGTACCAAGCATTGATGGTCAGAGCCTAGGACAGTCAAATGGTGCAAACGTAGAAATATTGATCATTTGATAAGACTATGGAACAGACAGACTTGGGGCTAACAAGTTACTTGCATATAATTAACTTGGAAATTTATGAAATCCTCTTGCATATGAGTTCTGCAATAACCCTTTTAGAGAAGTGATAACAATCATATCTAACATTTACATAGCACTTTAAAATCATAACTAGTAGTCTACTTCATCTCCAGAACAACCCTAGGAGGTAGGTTATTATCTCAATTGTAAAGAAAATTGAGGTAGAGGGAAGCACAGTGACTTGCCCAGGATTTGAATAGAGGTCCTCCTAAGCTCAAATCCAGTGCTCTCTATCCATTACACTCTCTGGTTTCCTCCATAAAACTAGTTATTATGATTTCCATCTCTAGATTAAAAAAAAATTGAGACCCAGGAGTACTATAATTTGACCGAGTTCACATTGCTAATAAATGACAGAACTGATATTTGAACCCAGTAGTTCCCATGAGGAGTCCAGTGTATGGAATTGTAATGTCCCTCAGATAAGCTGCCTGCTTTAGATTGCATTTTTAGAAATAAACACATCAATAAATATGAAAAAAGTTTGTTACTATTTCGAAATGAAAAGGAATCCTTTGTTTATTGCTTTAGTTTTAGTTGTTTGCCAAGTATCTTGTAAAAAAATAGAAGTGTCTTTACTAATTAAGAAAATGAATAGCCCAGGAGCAAAAATTTCATTCTACTTTATTCTAATATTCTACATTATTTGCCCCTTTAGCCTTTTCCTCATCAGGTTTACTGAGCATCCACTGTATTTAGGGTAATGTACTAGGGATCTGTGTGGCTTAGGCATCTCAGCAAATTATAGTATGAAAAACAAAGACACTTACTGCATAAAATGACTGGTGTATGTCAAGGTTAAGTTCAAATCTGACTTCCTTCTCTATGAAGTTATCATCAGGGACACTAACATGGACCAGACCAAGCCTTTAATCTGTTTTTCCAGTTTTACATTTATTCTTAAATTAAGGAAACTTAACTAGTTCATAGATCTATAAGGTCCCTGGATTATGTATTATAATTCTTTGTATCATCCATGTGCCTACCATAGTGGTAAACACAGTACTCAACAAATATTTATTAACTAGGTCAGGGATTAAATAAATGAAATACTCGATGAATGGTGATGGGAAAAGAAGGGAACTAAGAAGACCCAGGGAAAAATAGATGAGTGTCAAAAAAAAAATCTCCCTATTAATTCAGGGAGATAAATGAATTAACACCAGATCATGGGATAATATATTTTTGAATTAGAAAGAATAGAAGAATTCATCTAATTTGCTTCATTTTATGAGCAGGCTAAAAGAGGTTAGATAACTTTCCCATTGTCACTCAGACAGAAAGCAAAGCCAGAATTCAAATTCAGTTCTTTGAATTCCAAATCTAGTACTATTCTCACTATATCAGTCTGCTTCATTGGGACACCTCAACTTAGAAGTTAATTGCTACAAGAAAATTTAATCTTAAGAGTCTTGCCTAGAGTTACACAGAAGTAATACCTGAACCCTTTTGAGATTCAAGGTCAGCTCCTTTCTCATGATATCACTGTCTCACAATATACCTCATTTACTTTGCCCCAGCTTATCCAAATCTCTAATTTATCGCAATAATTCTATTGTATAATTTGGCAAGAGAAATTCTCCCTTTCTATAACTGGGATAAATATTTATCTCCTTAGAAAGGTTTAGAGAAAGTTGTGAACTAACTTAGAGACCAATATGTCCCCCCCCTTCACCTAGGATCTCTCTAGCTCTTCACCCAAATAGAGGACACATCCAGTATCATATCTTTGAATGCTCTGATGTTTGTACAGACAGGTTATGCCCAATTTATTCAATAAAAAATTATTGGATAGCATGTTTGGGGATTTTCTTTTTTCTTTGGAGGCTCATAGTTGGGAATTGATAAAGCTCTTAGAGATGGCTAAATCCAACTTAAGTTGTGCAAGGTAAATTCTTAATAGACTAATTTATGTGCTTTCCATTAGCTTTGACTCATGAAATCTTACAGAGCTGTGGTTGTATTAGCTAAAGACAGGCAAAATGAGGCTAAAGGACATTGGGAACTGGCTTTTCATTTAGCCTAGGAGTTATCAGGCTGAACTATGAATAAGGTTAAAAACCGAACCCAGATTTATCACCAAGTTGTTGGCCTTCACTCAAGAGCCAAGTAAACTTTCTCCTATCAGATGACAGTGGCTCCCCAGGGCCAGGGAATTCCTCCAGGGATCTGAAATCTGAAAACCATTGGCTTGAGTCACTGACCCTGGGACCCTGAAGTTTGTAGAAGACCTAGGGCTAAATAAAGAAGCCTTGTAGAGGCTGAGGAAAACTGTTCCCTCTGATAACATAGCCCTTATTGATTGCTTCAGAAGCAAGTGCTGAGATATGAAAGGGCATGGAAGCATCTAGAAGTATAGTTCTGTTGTGTCATGACCAGCCCTGAGGCTCCCCCCAAGCAGAAGATCTCTCTCTAACTTTCAGCTATTCTAAAAGCAAAGAGTGAAAAGGAGATAAAAGAATGTGGTTCAGTGATCAGTAGGAGATAATTTGCCATCAGCCAGTCATATTCTAGTCACAGAACCTCGATGGGCCAATCTGTATATAAAGTGGAGCAGACAATTGGAGTGCATGGTCAGTTTGGGTATCTTATGTCTACTGGAAACCTGCAAAACCTTCTTGAATCAAACTGATCATTTAAAAAAGCCTTAAGAATGGAGAGTCACAACATATTATGGAAGGAAGGATATTCCGCAGGGTTACACTTACTCATCATAAGCAGAGCAGGTAGCCCCCTATGTGCTATAATTTTAGAGGCAATAGGTCCTCTCTCCCACTGATATCTTACCTCTCACTGGTGAATGAAATTCCCCCAGAAAGGAATACTCAACACCATTTGTCTATATCTTAGAATGAGTTTACTAAATCCTATAGAGACATCAGGTTTTACTAGGGACATTGGTCACCTGAGAGGAGAATATAGGGGGCACTAATTTCTAGATAAAAGGAATGTGGACCCCACAATAAACCTTCTTGACTTTCTGATGAAGATTTACTTTCCTGTTTTCTCCTCTATTTTTCCTGCTTCCATTTTTTCTTCTCCCTCTTATTTTCCTATCCTCCCATTATTCTGCTGCTGCTTCTTCAACTCTGTACCTCAGCTTCCTCCTCTGTAACTTGATTACACAACATCTCTTGGAAGTTCCTATCTCAAGCATTAGATTATTGAGCATAAATTAAGATAATATAGTGCGAGGTACCTGTTTCTTAGAAATTTAATGAAAAAAGAAAACCATTTATTAAGCATTTATTTGCTAAGTATTAAATTCTGGAAATAGTAATGCAAAAGCTAAGACTGCTTCTACCCGCAAGGAGTTTACATTTGAATGAGACTGGAAGGGAGACTACAGTTTGATGAGTAGGGACCAGATTAGGGATTTTCTGTTTGGAAAATTACACGGACAGTGAGACCTTTCAGGGAGTAGATTAATCTGCCTTTTCCAGAAGTTATGACAGAGTTGATTAGGTGTTAACAGAAATGGGGAAAAGAAGGGATATTTGCATAATGGTGTCATAGCAATTACTGAGGAGATTTTTGGATCCAGGGAGTTAGTTTACTCAAACTTCATGAAAAAGTAAATGAGAAGCTGACCCATGAAATCAGAGTGTAATTTGGATGAAGGAAGGACATTCCAAATGGGAAAGTTGGAGGCATGGAACTGGGGACACTAGGATGCAGAAGTTAGGACTGAATGCTATTTTTGTGTTTGCTGTGGATAACTGAAGAGGAGAACTGATCCTGAATTGGAAACCATTCTTTCATCATGAGACTCTGACAGGTAACATGACAGGAGAGCTGAACTGACTTTGTGAACCAGCAACGATCAATAAAATGGAGGGATGGTGCACAGTCCACCAAGAGAAAAGATTCAGGGTCCTAAAGGGGGGGGAACTGATATCTTCAAAGTCTGATATCAAATTCCTTATCAGCTGGACTTGCCCTAGTGAAACTGCTAAGTGGAACATAAACTATGTTAGGTATAATAAACTAATAAACTAGTCATTTATTTATTTACATATGTTTTTGAGGGTTTGGGTTTTTTCATTTTTTGTTTATTTGTTTTTTGTCTCTTGATCTTATTGATGCCCTCTGGTGGAAGGAAAATTGAAATCCATCAACATTCCATTACTCAGGACTCACCACAATTTTTTTCTGTTCAGAAATAAAGCAACTCATTAAAAAGTGAGGGGGAAACAGTCTATTGGTTAAAATTTTTATTTACAGAGCTACAAAACATTTTGTTCTTGCTGGTATACATACAACTTAAGCAGATAATAACAATGGTTGCTGGACTAGTCCCAAAGTCTTAGTGACTTTTGTCAACTCATTTAAAAAATATGCTTTATTGAAGCTTTAAAACAATTCATACAAACTTCACTTCCTAATCAAGTTTATACAACAAAGAGGTAAGCAAAATTATTTGATACCTTGAATGTGTCTGATAGCATAGTCACTCAATCCATTGCCCAGCACGTTTCTATTGAGGAAAAGAAAGTGGATTTCACTACCAGTTCTCTGGAATAAAGACTAGACAGTGTATATAATATGTATTCTAAGGTCATTGGGTAACATCTTAATTTACATTATTAATGTCACTATGTTCATTGTTCTACTTCTATGACTTAAATTAACAGCATTTCATTAGCTCATAACAGGCTTCTCATTTTTTATTCTGAATTCTTCAATCATTGCTTTTTTATTCAACAATAAGATTCTATCATGGTTATATACCACAATTTTTCGCCCATTCTCCATTTGAAACAAATCGTTTTTCACATCTAACTTTTTTTACTATTACAAAAAGCTCTGTTATGATTACTGCTAGTATTGCCATGAAATATATAGAATATTCTCTGCTCAGGAATCTCATTTGCTCAAAAAGTGTTTTTCAGTGATACAGATCACAAAGCCCTAGCAACATTGATTTACTATCTGTTGAAATATAGTCCACAAGAGGTATGTATGATGGTATAATAGATAGGATACTGGAA
Source organism: Macrotis lagotis (assembly GCF_037893015.1). NCBI lineage: Eukaryota > Metazoa > Chordata > Mammalia > Peramelemorphia > Peramelidae > Macrotis > Macrotis lagotis. The sequence continues at coordinate 57,180,666 of NC_133659.1, forward strand.
TCAAAGTCAAAAGGCCTGGGTTCAAATCCCACCTTAGAAAAATTTTTACAAAGCTGTGTAACCCTGGGTATGTTGTTTAACTGAGCTTTGCCTTGTTTTTCTCGTTCACTAAAGAATTAAGTTGGATCCAATGTCCCAATTCAGCAATAATAAGATTAGCAATGACAACTAACATTTTTATAGTTCTCATTATGTGCTAGACACTGTGTTAAGCACTTTACAAATATTATATCATTTAATCCTCACAACAACAAACAGAAGTAGATGCTATTATTACACCCATTAACAGGTGATAAAACTTGGGAGAAAACAGGTGAGAAATCAAGTGACTGTCACCAGATTTTGACTCAGGTTTTCCTGACTCCAAGTTCAGTGCTCTATCCACTACCCCACATAACTGCCCCAATAAATCTATTATCTTATGATCCTATAATCCATGCCCATCCTGTAGGAATATTATCGATGTTCTTCCAAAAGTCCACTACTAGAAATCAACCCAAAATATTAGTGCCTTCCCTGAGGCACTAATGTATACACGTACTCATCTGGTGGTTCTTCTATCATTGATGGAGAAAAGTCTTGAAATATTTTTGTTTTGTTTGTAGCAATTTTTGTTCTGATTTTCTCCCCTTTTTAGTCCTCTCCTGCTTTATGAGCTGATACTGCTCATAATTACCCATCAAATTTTACCATAAGTTTTTAAAAACCAATTTACATTCTAACCTGGCATTATCTTTGGGACATCTCTCTCCATTTGGCAAGTTAGTCACATGTTTGCTGACCAAAACACTTTTTGAATTCTTTAAGACTCCATCTTGTGAGAATTAATTTACTTTGGTTAATCTTGGGATGAAATTAACGTTTTTTGTCATTCTTCTTGTATATGTCCAATAGTAGATCACTGGATGAAAAGTAATGAACAATTTAGTAACTTTTAGCATTGCTTATTTTTATCATTAGTTTTTACATTATCTTCATTTCTGAATAAATTTTCCTCTCTTCCCTAACCAATATGGGATATAAGACATAAAAAAGGTTTTAAATAAAAAAGTAGAAAAATTATCAAAAATAATCAATATATCATTGTGTTTATCTGTATATGCAAAAAACACATTTCATGGTCCCTTTTCAAAGAGAGAAGGAAAGGGAATTTTCTCAACTCTACTACATAACCAAGTTTTGTTATTATACAACATTTTGGATTTTTATCCTTCATTTTTTGTCATTTCCATTTTGCACAGTACTGTTGTAGTTCTGCTTTCAGTATTTTTTTTCTTGCATATTTATTTTCAGGATGGTTAGACCACCAACAGTGAATAAGTGTGTCTCTCTTCCCACAATTCCAACTTTGGTAACATCAACTATTTCCATCATTTATCATCTTTATCTATTTCATTGGAATGAGCTAAAAAGTCAGGTTTTTTGAACTTGAATTTTTATTATATTTAGTGATTTGGAATTTTCTTTCATATGATTATTGATAGTTTGGCTGTCATCCATTACATTGACTGAATATTTGAGCTACATTTAGAGATGCAATTATTCTGTCTAAATTTACCAGTCAATCCAATGTATACACTTTTGGCATTCTCTTTTTCCTTTCACCTTTCCTACTTTCCCTTCCTCTTCTTTTTCCTTCCCTTTCCAGTCTTTAGTTTGTTTCTTCTCAAATAATTAACTGAATTGATCAAATCATCTATTTGGGTATTATATAGATGGAGTCAAAATTATCTGGATCAGTGGGAGAACGACCATATGTGAATTAACTGATTTCCCTGTTTATCCTGTCCCAAATTCATTGCTTGATGACCTGATCCTTTTTACTTTGACTACACAGATCTAACCAAAAACCTTTGCTGTTTTCATTGGAATAATGCCAGTTCTACTTATATAAGGAAGTTGGAAAATGGTTTTTCTTCTTTAGAGAAACAAAAGTCTAATAAATCTACTGTGTAGGAAGACCCTCAAATGAAAAAAAAAAAAAAACTTGTCACAGTCCTGCAGGGGAAAGCAGCTCCTTCCCAGAGCTATGTGTGCATCTGAGGTCAAAGAGCAAACTCTGTAGTCATTTATAGAAAATTGATCCCTCTATTTTCTTCAAGGGTAGGAGATCTAAGCAGCAACATGATCTCTTCTTCTTAATCTGTCCAAGGAGACAAAAACCAAAGTGTCTTGTGATATTCTAGGCTCAGAGAAACATTGGTATTTGACCACTGGGACTGTCATGGTAAGGCTTTTATTTGTAGACAACAATTCCCTCTTTTTTAAAAGTTCTATTGATTCCTTGTGATTTTGACACCCCAGTCATTTAACACTATACATCACTACCCCACCGCTGTTGCCACAGGAACTTCAGCTGGAGAGAGAGAGAGAGAGAGAGAGAGAGAGAGAGAGAGAGAGAGAGAGAGAGAGAGAGAGAGAGAGAGAACATAGGGAACATGGCCCACAGTATTCAACTATGTACACATTTTGTATGCATATTCATTTATTTCTATGTAAAAGGAAGAAATTGTATGTCATTATCTGTTCTCTAGGATAAAGATTGATCACTGCAATTGTTTTGAGTTCAACTGTCTTCTTTCCTATGATCTTTTATTTTATTGTGGTCACTGTATATTTTGTTCTCCTGTTTCTTCCTTCTTTGGTCTGCAGCAGTCCATACAATTCTCTTGCTTCCTCATCATCATAGTTTTCATGTTACATTGCATATATATTCTGCAACTTGTTTAGCAATCCACTAATCACTGGGAAATAGTTTGTTTCCATTTTGTGCTTTGCCAATGGAAGAAAGATAGTAAGTTAGTGATAAGAACCCATGATAAAATTTTTCTACCTTTAGGCGCCCTAAAGTTCACATACCTAAAGCATCCTAAAGAGTGTGTAAAATGGTTCCTTGCCACTGAAAGTTGTGCATCCTCCATGTTGCTAGATAGAGACATTATTTCTTTTTGCTATAACACATAGGATGGGACTTATCACATAATTAATACCAATGTGATATGGACAGTGAAATTTTTTACATTAAATACTTGTGTTTAAAAGGGACATGTTGAGGCATCCCCTTCCATCTCCCTAGTGTTGTTTCCTTGACTAGACATAATCCTAAACTGTAGCTCGTAGGAGATGCTGGGATCCTGACAAGAGTCAGTATGCTAAAGGGAGAAAGGTTGTTGGATTTGACATCGGAGTGCTTAAGATCATATCTTTTTTCTGTTTTCTTTTTTTCTTAACATAGTGGAGTTGTTTGACCTATTGGCCTTACTTTTCTCATTTAAAAAAAATAAATATTTTGAACTAAATGACCTTTAAATATCCTTCCAATCCTAAATCTTGGAGTTCAAAAAAAGTCATAACATTCCTTCTCATCTTTTTTAAGTTTCCTCACAAAAAGTGATGCATTTTCCTTCTGTTAATAAAATTAAGAAGCCAACTTGAAGCAATTTTGGATACTTTTATCAATGGACTGTCATTAGATTCTAAAAGAAGTTGTTTAATTTTTTTTTGAAAATTGTCTACAGCAAATGAATAAAAGTTGCCTAATTGCTCGATTCCCTTTCCTTCTGCCATGTAGACTCCATAATGGAGACCAAGTAATTTTAACCAAAATTACAAAAGTAGTGAGGAGCAGAACTGGAATTCAAATCTAGTCTTTTCATGCTAGATTCCCCACTCTTTTTTACTATGCCAACCTCTTTTAATTTATTCTAAACTATCCGTGATAGAGAAAAACTCAATCAAAAAGCAATTATCAAACCATTTATCAATGAAAAACTTGAGCAGGTACCTTGCCACATGTAATCATTGAACATTCATTCATTCAGTTAGTCAATCAAGAAACATTTATTACTTCATGAGAACTGTATAAGTTGTAAAGCACAATGCAAATATAAGGTATTATTCTTATTAATATATGACTTGGATTACTTGCTACAGTTGACTCAGTTAATGAACAAGTGAGGCAAGGTGGTTGAAAGATTTGTATTTGTGTACACAGGCTTAACGTAGGTTAATATAAAAGCAACAAAACTTTTCAAAAGAAAATTGCCATTGGATATATACAGGAGAGGGAACAAAAATTGAAAGAAAATTGTCTCTGGAAATTTTAAGATAAATTCCAATATTGTATTTACTATCTAATGAACTTGAAATCATTTCCTCAGTTTCCTCAACTATAAAATGGGAGAACAGGACTAGATAATAATGCATGTTTCAACTCTAATTCTATGATACTGTGAGCCAATGAAAGAAGAAAGATGGTCATCTTCTTGGTGTGGTTTAATATTTTTTATTCATTTATTAATTTACTTGCTTATATGTTTATTTGGCTCAGATTTATGATTTCATCAGTGTAGGGAATTTCTGGTATGGGATCTTCTTCTATTGATAAGAATTCTCATTTTTCTGTGCAATAGAACCTCAGAGAGTTGCTTGGGTCACAGAGAAATTAAATTACTTGACTACTACTTCTTAAGGTGGCCTATTGAACATTTAGATAACTCCAATTGCCTCTAAGTTTTTCCTGACTAAAAGTTTAAATTCGCTACCTTTCAGATTTCACCCATTTCTCCTATATTTGGAGACCAAAAAGAACAAGACTAATTTTTCTTCCATGTGACTCTTTTTTTTTAGCTTTTTGCAAAGCAAACGGGGTTAAGTGGCTTGCCTAAGGCCACACAGCTAGGTAATTATTAAGTGTCTGAGACCAGATTTGAACCCAGGTACTGCTGACTCCAGGGCCAGTGCTTTAACCACTACACCACCTAGCCACCCCCATGTGACTAACTCTTGAGAGCAGCTATCATGTGTACATTTCCCAATCCACTCATCATGTCTTCTCTTTCTAGGCTAAACATTCTTGATTTCTTCAATGAATCTTTACATGGTGAGAATTTGTGTGGCTCTTTAATATTTTAGTCACTTTCATTTGAACATTTTCTATTAATTTTCTTGTTTCTTATTCCTCCTCAAACTATATGGCTTAGAACTGAATACAGTACTTCATATATAGCTTACCCAGGACACAGGAGATATGCCTACTTCTCAATGCAATCCAAGATCATATATTTTTGACTGATATATCAATCTATTGACTAATATTGCACTTGAAATCTACTAAAACCCATGTCTTTTTTATAGATTTGTTTAATCATATTTCTCTCATGTTACACTCCTTTTTGAATATTTTAAATCTATTTAAGTCTATTTTTTGAAGCTAAGTATAAGACTTTATCTTTATCTCTATTATATTTCATTTTATTAGATTCAGTCTAAGAGTTGTTAATGATCCTGAACCTGTCTTCAAGGGTGTTAGTGTGTTAATTCTCTCTCTCTCTCTCTCTCTCTCCAAAAGTGTCATGGGCAAATTTGGTAGGCAAGTCTATGTCTTTATCAAAGTCACTAATGAAAATGTTGAGTAATATGGTCCCAAGCCCAGATCTCTGATACACAACAGTAGACATGTTATAAAAGACTTTCAAGTCACTAATGACTACTCTTTGACTCTAACCTTAAACAATTTAAAACACAAGTTATTTGTATAATCTAACCCTATTTTCATAAAAATAGCAAGAAATACTTTAACAAAAGCTTTCTAAATCTAAGTAAATTATTTTATAGCATTTTCTAGAATTACCAATTTAGTGATCCCATCAGATAAAATTAATATAGCAAGAATTGCTCTTCCTAAAGCCATGTTGGTTCTTTATGATAACCTCTTTCCTTCTGGGTATTCACTAACCCTTTCTTTATTATTGTATTTTAGGGATTTATCAAGGATTGGAAATCAAACTCCTTGGTAAAGAAGTTGCAGGTTCTGATTGTTTCCCTTTTTTTGAAAATTAGAAACACACTTGCCCTTTTCCAGTTCTATGGTACCCCTTCCATTCCTCTAATTTTTCAGATTTCCCTGACAATGGCTCAGCATTCACAAACTCTGGCTCTTTCAGTACCTAAAAATGTAGTTTTTCATGGCCAAGAGACTTTCATTCATCAGGAAGACTTATGTCTTTCTTATTTTCTACCTTTTTTATTGTGATATCAATTCTCCATTGGCCATTTTTTCACTTTAAGGCTCGAAGAGATGAAATGACTTGCCTAGACTCATATGGTTAAGAAGTGTGGAACTTGAGTTGACACCCTGACCTGAGATGCCAACAATTTCAGAAGTGTTAGAAAGTCATGAGCTCTATTATTTGGACTTGTATAGGATGTCTTGCTTAGTGACGCTACATAAGAAATGTATTAAGATGGATTGAGGAAATTGAGTCATACCTTATTAGTTTTAGATAAAATGGAGAAGGAAATGGCAAATCACTTTAATATCTTTGCCAAGAAAACCCCAAATGGGGTCACAAAGAGTAAGACACAACTAAACAAGAACTCAGTAGTTAGATGACCCAATACCCTGGCTTCCATCACATTCCACTTAACTTGTGGGAGAAACAAATAAAATAAATTTTATATTCTGAATTTGTTCACAGTGACACAGAGCCAACCTTAGACCAAATCCAGTAGCACAAATAGGAGAGTTCCTAAGTATTTAACAAATTTGAGCAGCATAGATGGATATCCTAGTTAATTCACAATGAGTTTCTGTTTGGGTTAGTTGTCAGCATGATTTTTAAGTTTTTAAATAGTTGCTCATGATTCTGTCTTCTTGGTGTTTAGAAATTGCCCCTCTCTTGTCATTTTCTCTGTCATATATCAAGGAGTGATGATGAGAGCAAGAATAAAGGACTGGAAAAGGAGTAAAAGGATTATGTAGAACCTGAAAAATAGTAGCTTCCAATATCTATAAGAATTAAATTGAGGTTTGACCCTGGGCAATTTCCTTCAAATCTCTAGACTTCTGTTTTCTTATTTCTGGATAGCATCTAAGGTCCTTTCCAGCTCTAAATCTATGATTTCATAAAAAAAATTAAGATAATAAAGCCATCTTTTTAAACTAATTATTTCACCCCAAAACAGCTTTTGCTTTACTGCCTTCTCTACTGAATTTGTTTTGAGATTTTAGTTTTATATTTTAATTTTTTTCCTTAGGGAAAAAAAACTTGCAGATGGGTCAGTTCTCCAATTAAGAGTCTGTGCAGAACCTGGGGCCTTTGATCAGCCATTTCACCCCTATAACTGTCTTTGAGGGAACTTCCACCATTTAGCTCCCTCTTACCACATGTGTATTTGTCCTGGCAGGGGCAGTTAATTAACATAAGATCACTCAGAGCAAACTCGTTCCCTCTTCCTGATAGTATCTAATCGAGTTCCTCAATTGAAAGGTAATCTCCCAGCAAATCTCATATTGGCTATGGGGCAAAATCTTAGGACAATAGAGGAGTTGTTTATGGAATGTTCCAACCCTAGCAGAAAGGTCAGTCCCTCAATCAAACTCTCTCCTTCCCAAAGCCTTCTTGTGACCTGATTTCTTTGGGGGAAATTCATACACCATAGCTATTCCTTTGCTCTATCTCCAGTCTGGTTTGCCTTATCACACCTGAACCCTAAGCAACTATTCATCTTCATAAACAGAGACATTAGTAGAATGTTGCTAAATGGTCCAAGTTTCACAGAGGTGGCTGAAGCAAATAGTACAAAACATCCTTCAGTTATATTAATTGAATTGGGTAGGAGACTAGGGGAAGAGAAAAGTCCTAGAATATCAACTCTTGTGGCTAGATATTACCAGAGACACATTGAGACCATTGCTGGGGAGATCACTAATTGGTGGCTTCCATTTTAACTATTCTTGCTATGTACTAAACTCAGTTGTTTCCATGCTATTGAAAGGAGTAAAAGTATCTCAGCACCTTTTAAATTTCAGCACTGTGGTACAAAATCCTTGGTTTTCACATTGTTCCATAAAACCAGGATGATTTGATCCTTTTTACTATACCTGAAGGTCACTGGATCAAGTCCAGCTTATTATCATGTCTTATTATTGCTGTTGTTGCTTTTTAAATCTACTCAAGATAGTGTGACTAGCTCAAGAAAAGCCTAATCACAGTATCATATATTTAAACCCGCCTTCAAATTTGATGCACTAATTTTACAGTTGAGGAAACTGAGGCCCAAAAATACAAAGTACCTTGTTCTAAAGTAGCAAAAACCTCAAGAAGAAGAGCAAGAATATGAACCTAGTTCCTCTGATACAGGTCTCATGCTCTTCACACTGAACTGTGTTGATTCTAATGGGTTAAGAAGCTATCCATTGCATCTAGGAAGGATGGATGGGCAAACTGGATAAAAAACCATATTTAAATACATTGTCTTTATGATTTTGAATAACTCAGTCTAAAGCATCTTCTTGGGATTAAATTATCTAGTTCAATGCCTCTGCCTGGGCCCATGCTAAAACCTGATCTGCATAGTCATGCTGAAGAAAAGGTCAGTCAATTTTTCTGAACAGAAAACACATGGGGGGGGGGAAGGAAATTTCTTCATTTTCCATTTTAAATTGTGCCTGCTGATCTGATAATAAATTAAACACCAGAAAAAAGTCAAAAATCCAATTTGTCATCCAGATGTTTCAAACATCCAGTTGTTCAAAGCCAAACATATTTTTTGAAAAACAGAGATAGGATGCTGTAGATTGAATGTTTTATGCTTCATTTTTCCTCTTGGCCTTATGAAGGTTGTCCAGAGAAGTGCATGTCAAATGGGATAGTTAGTGAAATGAGGACTGGTAAAATCTGGACATTAGCTTTGATTCTTCTTTCTCATTCCTTTACTTCTCACTTTCAATCAATTGCCAGACTATCAATTCTACCTCTAATAGTTAGTCAACAAATATTTATTTAGCTTCTAGGTGTCACACAATACCCTATATGCTAGGGCAAAATGGTTTTTACCATCAAGGAGCTCACAATTTAATGGAGGGAGACAGTATGAAAATACAAATACATGATCAATTAGAAATAATCAATAGGAGGAAGGCACATTAGAATTAATATGAATGGAAAAGTTTTTCTCCAAAATATCTCTGGGAACCCATCTCTGTCTTCTCAGTCACCTGTCCTCAACTCTGGTTCCATCTCTTATTGCCTTTTGCCTTTTCCATTATGATAGCTTCTTAAGTGGTCTCCTTGTTTCCAATATCTTCACTCTCCAGATAATATGACTGCTGGAGCAAAATTCTTATATCACAAATGAATATGGTAGTCCTCTTTTCAAAAACCTTCAGTGGCTCCCTATTGACTATGGAAGTAAACTTCAAACTCCTAATCAAAGACTCACAGAAATACAGAATTAATCTAGGCTACATAGTAAAGGAATCCCTACTGGAATATATCAATAAGCATCATTGATCTCTGCTTAAAAGTCTCCAAAGAAGAGAAACCCCACTATCTCTCCAAGCAGTCATCTTCATATCTCCACAGGCTGCATCCCAGATTTTTCTTTTATGCCCCCAAAATCCTTTTTTGGCTTTGTTTGTTTTTTTTCCCCTAATCAAATATAAGCTTCTTAAGGACAGGGTCTAACTTTCTTTTTTATTATGTTTGTATTTGCAGCATAGAGTACACAGCCTGGCTCACAAATAAATAAAAAACCTACTTCACTTTTGAACAGCTCAAATTGTTAGGAAATTTAATGTTTTGTTTTTTCCCTGATATCAAATTTCAGTTTGCTACTTTGGAGTTTCCATACATTACTCCTGATTCTATCCAAAGTAATTCAGATACTTGAAGATAGCTATTAATCTACACTCCCCCTTCTCCAAAGGTGTCTATTCTCTAGGATAAGCATAATGAGATCCTTCATTCGTTATTTATATGGTATGAATGCAAGGTCCTTCACTATCTTGATCACTTTTTTCTGGGCACTCTCCAGCTTATCAACATCCTTTTATAAACTGTAGTATTCAGAAATGAAGACAATATTCCATAGAAGACCTGACAATAACAGTGGGATTATCAACTGCCTTGCTCTTAATACAACTCAAGATCATGTTAATTTTTTTGGTTGCCATATCACTCTACTGACTTTTACTGAGTTTGCAATCCACTAAAACCAAGGGATCTCTTCTAGAATAAATGCTATCTAGCTTAAACTGGTAAACTTTGTACTTCAGAACAAAACTTTGCACATATTCCTATTAAAATCCATATTATTAGATTCAGCTCAATGTTATAACTCTGTCAATATCCTTTTGGATTCTATCACCCATTGTGTTAGTTACTTCATCTAGATTTGTATCATCTGAAAATGTGGTGAGCATGCAAGTTATTCTTTCATATGTAATTAATAAATGTTTTAAATAGTACAAAATCAAACACAGATCTATGTTCTATACAATTGGAGAGCATCTGCTATGTATCAATAATAATCACTCTTTGAATCCAATCATTCATCTTGTTCTGAATATTCTTGTTTCTGTTAAATCAATGTCCACCAAGTTTCCTTAAATAGTGAGAAATCAAGGACAAACACACATAGTTCATCACGCCTAGCCAGTCTTTGACCCAGACCAGACTATTAGACCACAAACTATGTCCAATGCAGATAGCCACAGCCATCTTCACATGCTTTCTCTCAATTTGCCAACTTTACTGACCCCTTTTCCTTCCCCTTCATAAGAATAGCATAAGATATTCTTTTCAAAGAATTTGCTGCAAATATGTAGGGCATTCACCTCATTCACTCATTTAGTAAAGCTGACAAAGAAAATGAGATTAGTCTGTCATGACTTGTTCTTGGTGAAGCCATGTTGATTCTTTGTAATCACTGCTTTTTTTAAGATGTTCACTAATTGTCTCTTTAATGATCCTTTCTGGAATTTTCCCAAGAATCAAAGTCAACATCACAGTCTCTATTTTTAGATCTTTCTTATCTTCTTTGAAAATTTGGGTGACTTCTTCCCTTCTCCAATACTTAATACCCCCTCCCATTTTCTAAGATCTTTCAAATATAACTGACAACAACACCTATCAAGTCTGTCTTTTCATGAAGATTTAATTCCTTTGAGTCAGTTTCCTTGAATCCATCTAGGGAGCTAGGTGCTCAGTTAACTCTCTTTCTATTTATCCTGGATATTAATTGCCAATTAGTCATTTTTGTGCAATCATTTCTAATATAAAGAACTTTTGCATCCTCCTAGGGAACTTTATTCTGGGGGTGGGGGCATATCACAGAAATGTTGAGTTGATCTACAGAGAAATTAACATATTCTTTTTTTGTTTTTTTTTTTGGGGGGGGGGAGTTGCAAGGCAATGGGGATAAGTGGCTTGCCCAAGGCCACACAGCTAGGTAATTATTAAGTGTCTGAGGTCAGATTTGAACTCAGGTACTCCTGACTCCAGGGCCGGCACTCTATCCCCCACGTCACCTAGCTGCCCAACATGTTCTTTTAATACAAAGCTAAGAGTGGTTGTATTGTTTTAATTACTGTGCCCAAGAAAGAGGTGGAGTAGGGGAGTGGAGGTATGGTGCATGTCTATGGTAGCAGGGAAGATAACAAATTGACTAGGTTGGACATCTGAAAGGGATGAAGAGTGTGAAGATGGATGCGTAGGATGTGAAATATATGGTACCAAGGGCTGATTAAATATAGTAGACTAGTTGTGTTTGTTCTTGGTCATTTATCATTCAAAACAATTTGTTCCTAGGGCTGGAGTTCTAAATCTGAGCTGAATAACTTCCTGTGGAGTAGGAGGGCATGTATTTGGTGGTTTGCTCCAATTGATGATACGGAAGGCTTTGTCCTTTGAGGGGTTGATTATGGAGGTATTTTTACACAGTGGAAAAAACACTGACTCTGGAGTCAGAGCTTCTGGATTAAAATTCTACCTTTAATTATGTCTAAATAAGTGATATAAAACTCAGTGGGCCTCAGTTTACTAATCTGTAAAATTAAAGTGCTTGACTTTGTGACCTAAGAAGTCTAGTTCTATAATAATATATTAATAAAATAATTCTAGTGTTGTTTCCACATTTCAATAATCTTGAAGTTCAAATATCTACAAATATAAGTTTCATTTTAGGAATTAGCATTGTAGGGTACAAAGCCTGGATAAAGCATGTTATTTTATTTTCTTCTTCCTTCCACTTGAGGCCTTTAATCAAAGGCTGAATGAATCTCTTATTAATGTTAAAGAGGAGATTTTTCTTAAGATATGGATTTTGATGACTCTTCCAAATCCAAGACTTCAGTTCTGTGATGTTGTATGGGGGGTCACTATCAAAATAGTTGAGTCCCCCAAAATCCTAACCCAAAAAGTTTGCCATTTATGGTAAAGAAGATTTCTCTTGGCTTTAATTTTCTCTATTTTGTGCTATCCAAAAGTCATTATTTGATTCTCCATTGAAACTTCACTGAGTAGCCGTAGATTATACAAGGCTGAACTCAGTATTATGAAGAAAGATAAACAGTTTAGCTAAAGGAATTGCTTTTCTTCATGTCCAAGCAAGTTATTGTTATTTTTGTTGTTGGTGGTGGTGTGTGCGTGTGTGTGTGTGTGTGTGTGTGTGTGTGTGTGTGTGTGTGTGTGTGTGAATAGGCTCTCTATGAAATGCAATTTGATGAAGAATCTGTAAAACCTCCTCACCAAAAACTGAATTCCTTGTCAGTCTATGTAGGCAGATATCCTTCTATTAGAGAAATCTTTCTTCAGATAGAATAATCATTTCCCTTTCCACTGAATATACCTTGTGTCTTTTCATCTTCCACTTGCCCTGAATGCCCATCTGTGTCCTTTCCACTAATTCAAATTTTACCTAGCCTTCAAGACCTAACTCTTGTTTTAATTAATCCATAAAATATTTCTTAAACTCCCTAGACAACAGTGTTCTTTTCCAATAATAATAACAAGAATTAACATTCACGTAGCACTTTGAGGTTTGCAAAATGGTTTACAAATATTTCATTTTATCCTCACAATAATCCTGGAAATTAGGTGCTATATTATTATCCGTGTTTTATAGATGAAGAAATTAAGGTAGGCAGAGATTAGATGATTTTTTCCGAGTCTCAGAGTTATTGTGTGTAGGATTGGATCTAAACTTGAATCTTAAACAAGATCCAGAATGCTATTCACTATATTATTTAGATGCCTTTGAGATAGATAGATAGATAGATAGATAGATAGATAGATAGATAGATAGATAGATAGATAGATAGATAGATAGATAGATGATAGAAAATAGGTAGGTAGATAGATGTTAGATTGATTGATCGCTGGGTGGGTGAGTAGATAGATGGGTGGCTGGATAGGTGGATGGTTAGAGGATAGAGGATAGATGGAAGGATAGATAGATAGATAGATAGATAGATAGATAGATAGATAGATAGAACAAGCAAGTATTTCAGTATTTTGTCCAAAGTTTGTGCTAAACTTTATCCTAAAAACTAGGGATATAAAAAGAAGTAAGCAAGGTAGTCCTTACCCTCATGGAGCATAAAGAGGAGCTTAAAAGGAGATGGGGGGGGGGTGGAGTAGATTAGCAGGGAGTGGCCTAGAGGCCTAGTACCAGCAAGATCAGATGAAAGTTCATCTGTCAGAGTCAGTATCCTAAAGGCAGAGTCCAAGGTGTACTGGTAAGGAGGGAAGTGGGGGAGAGGAAGATGAAGTTGAACTTCAAAATGAAAATAGCTCAGTGTGCATGAGTCATTTTCCAGATGTCTTTCTCTTTTTTTGGGGGGGGGGGAGGGAGGTCTTAGTACAAAGAGATTCTACATCTGTGATTTCATGAGTATAGTGAACTTTTGATAAGATAACATCCTCTAACAATATGAATAAGCAACTGTTGAGTTTCCAGAATTGACTGTGGTGCTGATTGACTTGCTTGGATTAACAAGGACAAGATATAGCAAAGGAAGACATACCCAAATTTCAATTCTAATTATACAATTATCTGTATGTTAGATTTACCACAAAGTTGGTTCCATTTTTGTACCTTTAGATGAAAAGGCATGTCTTCAGCTAATGGGTAGAAATCTTTAGCCTGGCTTCCATTCCAACCCTCCCACTGCCATTTTTGGCTCAGGGTATTAGTTTGACTTGAGTCATCCTGGAAAGAATAAAGGCTGATTGCATAGGAATATTTCTAGTCCTGTGGGCACTATTCTCTAACCAGGTCTTGGACTTTGACTCAGTGTATGCTCCAGAAAGTTTAATGAGATGGTTGGAGAGATTGCCACAAACCTTGACTGTCTCTCATTCAGTGTCCAATCTCTGACCCTTTGCTTATGATTAGAATCTTATCTGTGTGTCCTTAAAAAAAGAGCCAACTACTGCTCCATAGGTCAGGCTCATGTTACAAGCTAATAGAGGTGAATGAGACTGAGATTTATAGAGACTGGAGCAAGCAGGGATTTGGGAGTCTCCTATTTTCAAGTGATTAGCATTCTTCAGTGATTATCATTCTTTATCCTTCACTATGTGATAGCAGATCTTGAACAAAGTTGGTGCTCAATAATTTAATACATTTCTAGAATTCCTCTCTGAGCTTTCTTACCTAGATCTAGACTTTTTTCCAGCACCATTCTTCATCAGCCTTCTTACTGGAAGATCACCCCCCCAATTCCTCAGTTCTGGGAATCTTTCAAAGGAGAGGAAGTTGAATCAATTCAGTCATCCTCAAGTGTTGAAGGAAACCTGCCCCCTGAGTCTAACCCTAATATTTCTCTGTGAGACCATGAGCAAACCATTTTGGGTCCCATTTGCTTCATAAGCAAGGTGAGAATAATACTACTTACACTTCTTATCTTAAAGGATTGACTGGAGAAATCAGCCTCATTTGCTTTTCATTTAAACTATATAAACTGGGGCAGCTAGGTGGCATAGTGGATAAAGCACCCGCCCTGGAGTCAGGAGTACCTGGGTTCAAATCCAGTCTCAGACACTTAATAATTACCTAGCTGTGTGGCCTTAGGCAATCCACTTAACCCCATTTGCCTTGCAAAAAAAAAAAAAACCCTGAAAAAAAATAAACTATATAAACTACCAGAAGGCCCTGGAGTGTGTGGCCTGAGGGTCATTGGTCTACCATAGACAAATGGAAGGAGGTGGGGGAAGAAGCAGAGAAAATATTAATTTCACATGTACATTGGATTTAAACTTTTCAGGGTATATTAAAAATCTCTTTTCTGGCATTTAGTAATTGGGTGACTTTAGGTAAATTACTTCATTTCCCTGATTCTCTGTTTTCTTAGCTTTAAAAATGTGTGTGTGTGTGTGTGTGTGTGTGTGTGTTACTTTTAACTTGTTAACTTGTTAACAAGAGGTTAGTCTTGTTTGCCTCTGAGGGACCTTCCAACCCTAGACTTTTATGATGCAGGGAATTCAAAATCCAATATTCTTTCCTCTTTACAGAGCTGTCTGTCTACTTATGAGAGAAAGAAAGACTCATTTGGAGAAATCCTAACTATGAAATTCTTCCAGAAAATAGAAATGTGAGAGTTATTTTGCAAATAGAACTCTCACTCTGAGAAGGAGAAGGGGAAGAGAAGAGGGAAAAGAAAGAATAGAGGGTAAAGGGAATCCATTAGTTCAAATTTATAGGATATTTACAATGCATCCGGTACTGTAGTTAGGGCAAAAACAAAACAAAACAAAAAAGGAAGAAGATGGGACTAATAGAAAGGGAAAAATAGATTCTAGGATACTTTGGAGGACATAATATTGAGAACAAAAATTAATTAATCTGGAATTTCTGATCAGTTGTTCATAATGTTCTCTAAAATTATGACTATAGTCATGACTAGTTGACAGAACTTAGAATATTTAGCTTGGCACAGATAATTTTTAGAAAGCAAATTACAAGTGTCTTCAAATATATTAAGGATTGGCGTGTGGAAGAGAGACTTAATCTGCTGGTACTAGTTATTAAAACCAGAAGCAGTGTGTTGCAAAGGGACCAGCTTAGATTAAAAAATAGATACTTCTGAATAAATTGAGCTATCCCAAAGAGGAATGGACCTGACTTAGAGGTAGAAATGAAGATTTTCCCTTCACTAAATATATTTATGAGGAAGAATGAACAACTGCTGTTATAAAAATGAGGTATTCTCAGGTATAAATTGAAAGAAAAATCTCTCCTAACCACAAGATCCTGGGATTTTTTTTGTGTGGCTATAGATTTTGCAAAACTAGAATCAGAAGAAATATTTTTAAGCTAATAGGACATATATATATATATGTATATATATATATATATATATATATATATATATATATATATATATATATATATAAAATCCAGAAGCTGAACATATATATAAAAGATGAATGTATTGGGATTTTATTGCACTAAATGAAATTATAATTGTGAAAAATACAGAGAATCACAGGAAGACATATGAGGTGAAATAAAATCAGGAAAATAACATACATAATTTAAATGGAAAGAACAAAACTCAAAAACTGGATGTGTAATGGTAATGAGCAAACATTCCTGAAGATAAAAATATATACCTCCCTCTATTCTTTGCAGAGGTTGGGATACCCTTGATGTGGGTACCCTTGATGTGCATCTCCTATCAGAGCTTGTTCAATGTGTTGATTACTGTTTAACTCCTTTTTTTTTTAGTTATGAAGAGCCAATTTTTGTTCTGTTACCTATCTCTGATGAGGGGATAGGGACATATTTGAAAATGAAGGTAATATAAAATATATTTTTTTAAATTAGAGCATTAGAGTAGTTATCTTTAAGGTGCTTTCCAATCATACTATAACTAGGTCAAGCTCAGTCCCAAGAGATGTAAGTTGTAAGATAAAATCTCTGAACATAGGCAAATATTTAAATTTTTGTTTTTGTTTTTTTTTCCAGTCAAGCAAACCATCTCTTTTTATGATACCCTCTTAACTATAAAAACTTACAATTTCCTTACCAATAAAACCACCCTCCCCCTTTTTTCCATTCTGGAATCCATGGGATATATTCAATTGACACACCAAGAACAAAGGTGGATTAAGTATGTTATTTTCATGGAAAGATGCTTCTCTGAATACGATGGGGGTCTTCAGAAATATAGGAAAATTTCTTTGGCCTATCTGAATGATACATGGGCATTCTCTCTGGCCATAATTTTCTCACATGCATTTATTTAATTCTAATTTATTCAATTTTTATTTGAATAACCATATGACCTTCCTTATTTCCACTTTATTCAAACACAATCATATTATCCTCCTTCTTTCCAGCTGCTTCCCTTACTTGCCACCCTTGATCCCAAATAAAAAAGAGACAGTGCATTTCAAAGAAGTTTTTAATGTTGTTTCAGTAATCTTGTAATGGAGTAGGGATCTCATTCATTTTCACTCCCATAAATCCTGCTATATTCTCTGACTGATCCTTACCCACAGTCACCAGCAGAGAGCTACAGAGTCTTAGCTATTTTCATTCACCAAATTGGCTTGTATTTTTATTTCCTTGCATAAATTATAAACAACAGCACAAAAATCACACAACATAGAATCTAGAATAGAGAGAATGTGTTTCCTCTGGCCTCAGAGATGCTGTGTTCAAGGGAAGCCAAGTCCTATCATCGTTCCCTCTTGGAGAAATGGAGGCCAATACGACTTCCCCACTGCCCCCCCACCTCATCTTTTGGGGTTTCCAGGAGGCCTCTTGGCAAAGAAATATCCCACTCTAGCACCAAATTTGGGGAATAGGTTGTGAACCATATCCCTCTGTGCAATGGCTATTAAGTTGAGTATAGCCATGATCGGAAAAGTGTCTCCAGAGGATATTGCCACTGGCTTCCATCAAAATCTCCTCTTGAGGATTCCTTGAATTACTGGATGTTGATTCAAAATAAAATCTCCAGGACTGCAGCCCCTCCTTCCCATCTGATATATCTTTTAACATCCCAGTCTCTCCAAATGGAAAGAGGATGGGCAGTATTGCCCAAAAGATCTAAGGCTGAAGAAAAGTCATTCTGCTCTCCTCCCAGAGCTGCTCCTGCATCTTCATGTCAGTCCAACAGTAGTGAAAGTCTTCTGTATTGAATCATGATAGCATAGATAGGTATTGCACCCCTCTTTATCTGTTTTTCAATAACCTGGGTGAGGTAGGTAAGTTCCATCAGCCTCATGCCATACTGGAGGAAGCTTCAACCCAATGAGGTTAAGGGACTTGCCCAATATTATCCAGCAGCTGAATGTTGTCATTAATCATCCTGGCTCTGAGCTGCCCACTAATGTCATGAGACATTGTTCTCTCCCAACCAAACCACTAGGTACTGGGGGGCCCTGTCAGCAAGGACCAATCATTTTTAGAACTCAACCCCTAGCAATAAAAGCAAAACAAACTCAAACCAGACTAGATGAATTGGTAATCCTGCCCTGGCTGACAAATCTCCTCCAACTAAAAATAAAGTTTATAAAAGTAAATTATCTCATTTTATAACTTAAGTGCATCAAACATTTCCTTAAATAGAGTTCACACTGAAAATAAAGTTACTTTCGCTGTACAGTTGCTGCCTGTTACAATTAGGAATAAACTTTGATGATAAAGTATGAAAGGTTACACATACTCACACACACGTCCATCTCTCTATGGGTGCATAGATGGATAGACGCATGCACCTCTTGACAAGAGCTTCCCCAAAATGGTGGGAAGTTGTTAGGAGTCTCTAGGTATCTAATTTGCATGAGAATGTCTATATTAAAAGTCCCTGTCTTTAATGATAAACATGTCTTCATATCTAATGCTATGACTCTTATAGAAACATTAAAACTATGCAATCCATAACGTATTCTGTCTTTGGAAATGCTGGGCTATACCATATTGTTATTATACAGCATCCCCAAGAAAGGCCCCCACCCCCACCCTCTTCTTCCCTAACCTCCCAAACTAAGGCCAGTTGACCCCTGGTTTCATATGTTTGTTTCACTTGGGAGCCTAGCCACTGGACTCTAAGGGTGGACTCAAGAGGTGAAATAAGAATTCTGCATGGAGTACAGGTGGTCGATGGGGTTTCCCACCCGGGACTGCAGGGGCCCAGCTTCAGATGTTGCTAGGAAACAGTCACCCAGGTTACTGAGGGAGGTGTCATCACTATCTAGATCATGGAAAAGGGGCTCAGCACCTGAAATGGAAATAAAACACCAGTATGAAGTTTATCTTTTATTGCTAGAAAAATACAAGTCAATTCAATGAATATTTATTGAGTAGAGACTACAAGCTGACAAAAGTAGATAATTGACAATAGTTCTCAAGAACTTGGCCATCCTTTTAAGCATGCAATCATTGTAAAATAGTACTCAATACATATTTACATATAAAAAGAAATTATAACATAGGGCTAAACTGAATATAACCAAGTGCCACCACACATGGTCCAAGGAGTGAGGGGAGCAGCTCAGGAAGCCCAGAACAAAAGGGAAGCCATGCTCCCCACCCCCGATATCTCCTTTCATCTAATAATTTCAAAATCTTTGAATATTGGCTGTTAACCAACACACATTCATATCACACCACCTCATCTGCCTTCCAGTAAAGACTGAACTTCACCACTTCTGGATGCAATCAGCTTCATCAGTCAATTGGGAGAAAGCTAATATTCAATGAGATAAAGTGACTTGTTCATCATTCTATGGATGGTCAGGAAAAGAAGGTAGTATTGGCTGTAGTTTACTACTCAAATTTTCGTGAAGAGGGTTGGATATAGAAAATGATGCTCTGTGAATGGTAAGAAAACATGAAACAGCTCCATGACTGACCAGTGAAGCTTCAGGTGAATTCCATGTTCTATATTCAATGAATATTTAATAGCTAACATAGAGTCTACATCACACTTTTAAAAGTTTTAAACGTAAAAGGTTAGCAAAATGCTTTACAAATATTGCTTCATTTCATTCTTGTAACAATAGGAGGGGCTATTTTAAAAATTATATGTATATAATTATTTTATAAAATATTCCTACATTATTCAATTATACATTATTTTACAGCTGTTTATCATTTTACACAGGAGAAAACTAAAGAGATCAAAAATTAAGTGATTTTTCTGAAGTCTGTAGCTAGTGTTTGAATCAGAATTTGAACTCTGGTCTTTCTGATTCCATAACCAGTACTCTATCACCTGGATCATCTACCTTTCTCATTCACTTAGTGCCTCCAGAATCCCTAATCCCTTACTAGATTTTTTGATAAATAGATGACCTGGTCCCTGAGACAAGAGATAATTCTATGCAATAACTAGAGGAAAAATTACAAAGCAAAATAGACAAAAGTATAGAAATATACTATAGGCATCTGACCCCACCCCTAACTTAAGCAAACCTGGTTTGTGTGTTTGTGTGTGTGTGTGTGTGTGTGTGTATCTGATTCTAGGGAGAGGCAGGGAGGGAACCTCATTTGAGGAATAGTTATTCAATTTACAAAAGTTTTAATTTTAGGATTCCTTTCCAGAGCAAGCTATCTTAATGTCTTTAAAATATGAAATATTAATAGAATTGGTTTATGTACGTTTTTCCAGGAATAAGGCTATTTCATAAAAATGATCCATGTCTTTATGTTATGCAATTGAGACTACACCATACAAGGATTAACTGAAGGAGCAAAAGATGTTAACTGGAAGAAGAGAAGACAGAGGTAGGGCATGGTATCTACCTTCAAGAATTTGAAGGTTTGTCCCAAACAAGAGCAAAAAGAACTATCATGTGACTAAAGAATTTAGAATTTAAAACAACCGGTCAAAGTTGCAGAAAGTAATATTTTGGCTAGGGATGACTGAAAATGGAATGAAATTTTTCAGGAGTTAGAGAGATTCCCTTCATCAGATGTCAATCATTAAAAGAACTGAATAATTACTTGTAGGTGAGACTCATTGGCCCAGAAATTCCTTTCCATTTCCAAGTATCTGAGATTTTGTGGTCTACGTTCATATACAAACATGGCAAGGAAATGAGGAAAGGATGTCTCAACACACATATATATGCAGCTGAAAATAGTAACAAAATACTTCTTGTAGAAAGCCATGACTATGAATGATAAGATTGAAAATTGATTTAATTTTTAGTTAATTAACAAATCAATGAAATTTAAAATTTAAAGATTATCCAGTTCAATAGATGAAAAACCAAGACCCAAAGGTGAAATGACTTGTACAAAGAGTCAGGATCTCAGCCCATTTTCTCCTTCCAGATCCAGTGCTCAGGTCATACAAGAATCAATGGACATTTCAAAATGACTTATTAAATTAAAATAATAGCACTAAGAGAGACAGAATGTAAGCTGCTAACCATTCATCTTCTCACCTAGCTCCTTGCTTTAGCCTACTCTTCCTTCCATTTGCCCTTCCATTCACTCTTTTGTCTACACCATTGGTTGTTTCAGCTATCCTGATCAGCCTCTGGATCTAGCAAGTATTTCTTTAGTGTCTATTGCCTCTTTAGGAGCTCAATGAGGTCTGATTGAGTGGACCGGGTAATCACTACTGACCATATTGTGAGATGCATACATTTGGAAAGCAAGATAAGATTTGTTACCTCCTCCCTATTCAAGAAACAATATAGATAATGACTTCCTAACTTTCTCTGACTCTTGGAGTCTGAGTAAATGGAAGTGAGCTGGAGGAACCCAGCAAAAATATGCATGTCCCTGAAATAGCTTCATGTTTGGATGAAGGAACCTGCTGGTATCTGCTATCAGACAGCAGAGGGTGCTGATGGTATACAGCAATTGGATCTATAAGGATACCATTGAACAAAGGAAGTTGGTTGACTTAAGGCCCATAATTTGCATTTGATGTGGCCAATGGTTTGGTGTTTCCTCCTACCTGAAAAAAACTTATAATTAGTCTTAGCAACTATTTTATTTACATATTGCATACTATTGGTCAATATGAATCTTTCTTTGGAAAAACAAATGATGTTGTACATTAAATCTCATTTTCCTATGTTAGAGAGCAACTCTAGGCTACAAGCCTGGTTCCTACACCTTGCTCCTTTCCGCCAACTCATTAAAAGTTATTTAAATGATAAGTAGAGAGGATAGGTGCTTTTCTATAGTTATTTAGAACTGAGTTAAGTAATTCCCTACAGATTGACTATAGTCAGCATATAAGTCTAATTAGGAGAAAAAAAATCTTTTTAACCATTAAAGTTTGATTTATCATCCTTAGATTATTTAGAAACCTGCTAGTGTGCAGAAAAGGGTAAGTATAAAAACGGTTACTTATGAGTCTATCCTCAGAGCTAATTACATGTTTAATTAAAGAATTCTATCTTGATCATAGGTATTATCACTAGAAATTATTTAATGAGCTTCTCTGGTCACCCTATCCTGGTATGAGAGAAAGGATCTTAAAATTGAACTGAATTGTTGGAATAGTAACTTTTATGATCCTAGGCAGTCCAGTAATAGAGTGCCATACATGGAGTCAAAAAGGCTTGGGTTCAAAATCTGATCTCAGGCATTTACTAAATGTGTGACAGTGAGTCAGTCATTTAACCTTGTTCCAGAAGCAGCCTTGTAAAGGAAATATGGAAAAATCTATATGCAAATAGGGATGGTTTCTTAAATTCAGTCCGGGTAGGATTTTGAGTTTCTTACCATAAGGATGCATGTGATCTCCAGGCATCTGGGGTGGGGTGAGCCCTTGTCTAAAGGGATCAGAGTTGTATACACTCTGTTCAATGGCTAGGAGTTGCTGTGGAGTTGGCAGTGCAGTATAGGGATTCATGATCCCTTCCATTCCAGTACTCCCTCCACCATTTGTCTGAGCTGTAGGACAAAGGAGAGGAGAGAAATCATTCTCATTGATCTAGAAGAAGGGAGAGATTATACTGTTTAGTCTCAACCAATTATCTGACATATATTGCAATGAGTTCTTTTACACTAGAGTTTAAACTCCTTGAGGACAAGGGACTGTCTTTATTTCTATATGCCATTAGTATTTCCCAACTCTTAGTACAGTGTGTATTACACAGTAAATACTCAAGAAATGCTGATAGATTTGATTTTCTTCTCAGTGTGGTTGTAGCATGATAACTCTCCCAAAGCAGTCGTTTTTCAGAGGTTTAGAGCAGTGAACCAGAGGATCTAAGATCCTGCTCTTACCTTACCACGTCATTATAACCAACCTCTTCCCCCAAGTCTCTGTCTTCATCTGCAATCCAAAAGGTGATGGATATTTTCCATCTGCCTTAGTTGTTGTCTCTAGAGCTGTTGTGGGAGAATTTCTGGAGAAGACCAAGTGCTTCTGTGCCCATAGTCCTTGGATGCATCCTTTCCCATTTTTCTATTTAATTTAGGGGGGGCATCTTGGAACATCCTTTTGACAATGACTTGAATTTTTAATTTCAAGTTCTGGTCCAATGGAAATTATCATTATTATTATCATTAACTAACATTTCTTAAACATCCTTAGGGCCTAGTAATTCAAAACAAGTCAAGGAGCTTACAGTCTAACATGAGAGATAATGTACAAACAGCATTGCATATAAACTATTATATTCAGAATAAATTGAAGATGAAAAGAGGTATTAGAATTGAAATCCAAGATCAAATCTTTACTCTAATGCTTATGACTTGTGTGACCTTGGATAAGTCATTTGACCTTGACAGTCCTTATTTTTTCTTCATCTATAAAATGGCAGGGTTAGACTAAACAATCTCTGATCCAGTAATGTGGAATCAGAAAACCTGATTTGAACACAGTTTTCTTACTAAATATCTGTGTAACTTTGGGCCTGTTGTATCACCTATGGACCTTAGTTTTCATATCTGTAGAATGAGGCAGTTGAACTAGAGAACCTCCATTCTTTCCATCCCTGAACCTATAATCCTATCCTCTTCAGAATAGACTTATTACACAGGAATGATAGATTCAAGGATAGAGTCATTCCTCAGACTTAGGCTTCTTTAAACTGGACCATGAAGGGTGGTAGCCTAAAAGCATCTTAGTCCAACAGCTTTGCCAGTTTTTGTATTTCTTCCTTCTCCAGTGCATCTCTCCAATGATAATGACAATGATCTTTGATCCAAGAGGTAAGTAATCCAAGAATTCAATGACTGTAAAAGGGCTTTGAGTTACAAACTGCAAAGCTAAGACCACACATTACAATACAGAATTTCATTTAACTCAGTATCTACCAGAAAGACATGGTGCCAAAAGGATTTTGAAAGAACCATGCTAAGCAATAGGGACTGTATTGAGGAAGATAATATCAAACAGACCTTCATAGGAACTGCTGCTGTATCAATGACATGAAGATCCTAATTACATAAAGCAGCTTTCATTCATACATTGAATGGCATTGTCCCCATGACAATCATGTTAGCACAGGTGCCAACCCAAATGTATTGTCATATCCACTCTATACTCATGCATGCCTATGACACTAATACAAGAATTTATAAGATTACACAAATGATGTGATCTTTCCTTACTTTAAGGGAAGCAGGAAAGAAAGAAATATTTATATAGTGCTGAGCACTGTACTAAATGTTTTATAAATATTATCTAATTTGTTCTTCACAATAACCCTGGAAAGAAAAAGCTGAAATTATCCCAGTTTTAAAGTTAAAGAAACTGGGGAAAACAGAGCTTAAGTAATTTGCCCAGGATTACAAAGCTATTAAGTGTCTGAAGCTGGATTTGAACCAGGTCTTCCTGACTCCAGATCCATTATTCTAGTCACTTTACCATTTAGTCATCTCATGCCACATTAACCCAAGAAAGGAGAATCTCCTTAGGAAGGGACAAGCAGAAAAGATAGTGTTGACAATATGGGATCAGTTGATGATGACAGGAAGAGAATGTTTTATAGGGTGTTGATGGCAGTTAGTAGCTACTGCCTCCATCATTAGATAGCCAGCCTGCATTCTTTAATTCAGGTGTCCTTGGTTCTACCACAATTCACATGTGACCTCTAGAGAGAATCAAGATGGTCCTAGTCTTTAAGGATGATAGGGGAGTCAGGTGAAAGATGTAATGTTGCTTAATTCAAAGATCTATTGATCGAGAGTTGAGCTTAGGTGGGGATTAGTGGTAGACAATGAAGTCTCATATTTAATTCTTGGAGGAAATAGAGAAGGAAATAAAGCATGTGCTATTGAGCAGGGGACATCCACCTTACCTGAACTCAGCCTCTGTGTATTCTGCTGATCTTGCTGTTGTTGCTGCTGTCGTCTTGCCAACTTCTTCATCTGGTGAAGAGGAAACAAGGGGGTTAGAATCTAGCCCACCTGCAGCAACCTAATGAGATGGAGGATGGGTGAGAGAGGGGAAAGGCAGAGGGATGGCCTCAGAAACAAAGCTATTTTATGAGTGAAATCACAGCTTGCTTCAGTTTGCATTTGGAGAAAGAGCTTGCCTCTCAGGACTCAAGACATTTTGGGGAAATGGCTCAATTGGAAACCATGCAACTGGTTATATTTCATCAGTAGAGATATTTTACAGATGTGAAGATTGAGACGCAGGCCGAGCTTGTGAAAAAAGACAGTATCAGTTTTCGAATTGAAACAACAGATTGACCAAGTAACATAATGAAAACCAACTAGGATTTACTGAGTTCTCCAATAGGGGAAAAGAAAGAAGCAAAGAGTCCCCAAATAAACAGTACAAAAAGTTTTTTACAAGTTTCGAAGAGAAAGAATCAGGGTAGGAGACTAAGTAAAAGTTGATAAGTCAAGGTCCCTAGTATTGAGGTTCAAGACTGATCTGTGCAATAATCCTTTTACCAGTTTCAGGGTAACAGGAAGAAGGAGGTGGTTTGGGACATAAACTTTTTCTCAGAATAGATTGTCTGATAGGATATCATGGCACATCCTATTTGGGGTAATTTGTATTTAAACAATGGTAGTCTACAGACTTATATAGGTGTAAACTAAATGACATAATTCTCATCCACCATAGCTAGCAGTTAAAATGTGTGGAGAATAACTAAATTTCCTTAATTTCATATATAGTCACAAATTATTATTATAGGTCTAATAATCTCTAATAATAACAAAACTATTTCTATGATTTTAAAATTGTAAAACTTATAAAATTCTCCTCACAGTCCTGTAAAATAGGGAAATACTTGTTAATTATCATCAATCAGGTTTTTTAGACAAACAACCTATTATTTGAAAATATTAAGCAACAAATCTATGATTATACAATTAGTAAGTGTTGAATCCAGGGATCCAACCAGATTTACTGACTTTGTAGACAGCTGATCTAATAGGTAGGTGGAATAAATGAGTTTCTCATTTGTTTAAAGAAATTGAATTTAGAGTCACTTATAGCTATAGAAACAGAAGATTTAGAATTGAAAGAAATCTTTGAACTCTTCACTTAAAGGTTAAAAAAACATGGAAGTCTGGAAAAAAGGAAGTGAAGTGCCCAATGTCAAACCATGTAAATTGATTTTTTTTGTTTGATCACAGATTAAATGCTAGAAGGGATCTTAGAATCCATTTACTCCAACCCTGTCATCTAACAGATATGGAAACTGAGATTTAGAATGGCTAAAGTAATTTGCAAAGAATATCACATTAATTGTAAGAGTCCTAGACAGGACTTGACACAGATTGTTGTTTTCTTTGTTCTGTCTTTCAACCAATCCATGGTAACCCTACTACAGGTTATCTTCTCTAGAATATCCATTTAAAGTATTGTCTGGGGAATAGTGTGGTGTCACATTAAGCTTTTATCACACATGATGCCAGTAGCATAGATTAGTTGTTCCTCTAGTAAAGAGAAGAGTCCTAAAGGAATAGGGGCAGGGTAATAGGTTGCTACCATAGAAGCCAGGTCAGAATGAGGTGTTTTTTTAGGATTTTGTAAGACAAATGAGGGTTAAGTGGCTTGCCCAAGGACACACAGCTAGGTAATTATTAAGTGTCTGAGGCTGGATTTGAACTCAGGTACTCCTGACTCCAGGGTCAGTGCTCTATCCACTGTGCCACATAGCTATCCCAGAGAATGAGGTCTTTAGAGGTCAGGTGGCAGTAGGAAAGCCTAGTCAATGAAGAAGATGTACTTGAAATGAAATGGCCTTAAAAACACAATTCATCTAGAATCAAAAGACCTGGATTAAATTTTTGAATGACCTTGAACACTACATTATCTCAGAGATAAATGTCTCTTTTATAAAATGTGGATATCACTTTATAAAATATACTTCAAAGAGTATTTGTTTTAAAAAGTGTGAATAACTCAAACATTAGATAACTCAATGACTATTACTGAATCAATCAGTTTGATGTAAAGGAAAGAAGAGTAGACAGTAGACCTCAGGTAAAGTTCCCAAATCCATCTATTACTAGGTAGATTCTCAAGCTACATTCCTGAGTCTCAGTACTCTCAACTCTAAAATAGGGATAACAGTACTTAGACTACCCTGAAGTATCATTCTCCTGTGTTGATGAGTTATCAAATGAGATTTTTTAAATGGAAAATTCCACATGATAGCAATATACTATTATACAGTGTATTTCAAAATTAGTGCAGTTTTACACTTTAATATAGTAATAACAATGATAATAATAGCAGCTAGTCTATCTATTTGGAAGTCCAAAATAAGAAGTTTTATGAATTGGTTGTTTTGGCTAATGACTTACCATTTACACCAACCAAAAATGAAGCCACAAGACTCAGATGTATAGTCTTCTAAAAGTCACCCTCAGACTTTGGGGGCACACTGTTTAAGTGTCAGCTGTTATTATTACTTCACTAGACTCAGTCCTGAATATATCAATTGGAATTTACAATGCAAGTTTTAGGAGAATGTTTTCTATTTGTTAAAACTAGGCTTAAAGCCTCATTTTTATAATTAACAAGGTAAAGCATTCCCCCAAACATGTGATGGGATGCATACAGTTAGTTAGCGTGTGAATAACTAACTTGGCCACAACAAATGATCTCTTCCTAACCTTACATTTTTTTCAGGGATGCAACATTATTTCAAAGTATTTGGGTGGTATAAAGTCCAAAAAACAGGTTACCTTGGCTCTCTGATTTTGGAACCAAACTTGAACAACTCGAACACTCAATCCTGTCTCAGCAGCCAAAGTCTCTCTTACCTTAAAAAGATGCAAAGTTAAAAACATTAAAATTTCAAAAATCAATAAAGATGCTGAAGCATTTCTTATATGTTACATGCAAATCTATTACACATGTTTATCATGAATAATATCATATTTTTTCTCTAATACATAGATTTTTCTGGTGCACACTTTTTTTGTTTGCTTTGGGTTTTTTGGAAAATGGAGGGGTAGGGAATCAGTAGTTTGGGAAAAACTGAAATCATTTATTCCAAATTATCATAAAAGATGAGGAAGATCAGTTAAGTGCCTTTTTTTTGGCTAATAACTAGTAAGTTTTGAATTCAGGGATCTAATCAGGTTTCCTGACTGTAAAAATAATGAAACTGAGCAAAACTTCATATGTATGGGTGTCTATGGAAGGTCTTTGTGAAGTATCAAGCTTTTATAACTTAACTAAGATTTTTGTGATATCCTGTGTAATTTTTCATATCTGTAATTATTTGATGACATACAATATATCATCAAAGCAACTGAATTTGATGTCTATGAATTAGGGATAGAAGAATAAAGCAAAGAGAGAAGAATAGAGGAGACATTTTGTAATAAGATCAAGGGATTAAGAATGCTTGTCAGAACATGTTGAAATATATATCCCTTCCCATCACATTTTGCTCTTGGATTTAAGTGCAAGTTTGGAACATACAATAAATCAGAAAATGGATGATTTTTGATAATTCTGATGACATGTAACAATTGGAGCTTGAAAAAAAAGCATGAGTTTTAAGAAGATATTCCACAAGAGGTCAATGTCAATATCTTCCTAAAGACATGGCTAATGGTCAGAAATCAAACAACCCAAAGCATATGAAAAAATCCCTCATTAAAATTTAATTCACCAAGAACATCTTATAAGAAGCAATCATGAACTCAAAGGTTTGAAACACCTCAAGGAGCTGTTTCCTAGAGGTTGAGTTTACATTGAACATTAGCCAACTCTTCCAGCAGATGTTGGACAATAGCCCACTGTTGAACATTAGCTGCAACACATTTATTAACAGACACCTAGAGCTTGAAGGTTTCTATGAAAATTACCTTTACAAGAGACTTACTGCTTTGTGCTTTATGGTTCATTTTGCAATTTATTTTCCTCTGACTGTTGTTATATCTTTCCCTTTATTTATTTAGAAATATCATGGCATAGCAGAAGGAATATTGGACTTGAAGTTAGCAGAATGTCTCCTGTAGACAATCAACCTAATTTCTGCATCTCAATTTCCCCTTCTCTAAAATGGGGATAACCATATCTTTTGTATTTTTCTAGTAGAGTTTCTTACATTTTTGCTTGGTGCTATAATTGGTCTAATATGGAGGTGTCAAACATGCTGCCTAAAGGCTACATAAATCCCACGATACTTTGAAGTAATATTTTAAAAATTACAAAAACTTCTCTAATAAAGGTCTCATTTCTCAAATAGGGCAACTGAGTCAATTTTTTTTTAAAAAAAGTCATTACTCAATTCATAAATGATCAAAGGATATGGACAGTCACCTTTTATAAGAAGAAATCAAAGCTATTTATAGTCATATGATTATTGATTAGGGAAATGCAATTAAAGGGAAGAGTTTACATTAGTAATTTGCAGTGATTAAGCATTTTGATATAGTGAGAATAGAAAGTTAATTTATGTTTATGGGGACACAAATTTTATTATCTATGTTTTGATTATTTAGGGAAGTCTTCTGGAATAAGTGGGATTTCAGAAACAAGCTACTTTCCTTAGAGAATCCAAAGAAGTAGCATTTGTGATGAGACTAGAAAAAGAAATTCTCCCTGAAATTTGGACAGGTCCAGGTGAGAGGGGAAAACAAGTTTTAAATTATTTTTTCTATCTGTCATGATTTTCTAACAATTAAGCTTTCCCTAACACTTGACCATGTGTTATATCTGTATCCTCAGACCTCGTAGAGTTCTTTGTTAAGGCATTCTTAGTTTAAATGCATTTATATAATTTAGTTATCAGTGTTTGTATCCCTGGACTGTGTATATGCAGTATTATAAGGATCCTAGCTCATCTAAACTTTGAACCTTTCCCAGGGCAGTTTTCTGTATATTTAATTAATGAATGAAGAAAACGCATGAGTATATGTATTACCCTTAAGAGCAACTGCTAGGTTATAAAAGTCTTTCTTGATTCCCCATCAGAGAGATATATAATACAGATGTGGGCACTCCTTTCCCTCTTCTTTATTACAATACCTTCCTGCATGGCTTGGAGGAGACTTCAAATGAAGCCTTGAATGCTCTCCGCTGCTGAGTGGTCAGGATGGTCCTAGGGCGTTTGGGGCGCTTGTGGTCCTTGCCATCCTCAGCAACCCCTTTCCCTGTCCCATGGCCTGTCTTGCAAAGACTATCTTCATCATCACTTTTCCCTAAAAAGATAGAAAAAAAGAGAACTTATCAGTAGTCTCTTATTGGTGTTCATGGGTTGTTGTTTTGGGGAGGTTTTGGCCCCCAAATTATTGCCTCAATCCCTTAGCCAAAGAACTGGTCTTATAAATCTTCAGAATATGTGATTACAAATAGTTTGATTTTAGAGGATCAAAGACTGCGATTCCTGATCAAAGATACACACTCACACCCCTTCTCATCTTATGCTACTGGAGGCCTGAGAGCTGGCAATTTTAGTTGTTGCTTATTGCAATTGCTCTAAAAGGACTGTGGTCCTTGAGATGTAAGGTGCTCTGGGCATTATCTGGTCCAAACTCATCATTTTACAGATGAAGAAATTGGACCAACTCGATGAAAATAACTTGCCCAAAGTCACTCAGGTGGAAGTGGCAGAGCTGGGATTCAAATCCAGATCCCCTGATTCCAAATTCATTTTTATTTCTATTGTACCATGTAGGACTAGAACTATAGGAGTTTATTATGTCTTTAGAAGCATCAAGTCTGCAAATCTAGCAGCTGTCACCAGGTGAAAAATGGTACCCTCTTATCAGCAGATTCAGCTGTAGAAAATATGAAATAAGAGTTTGCTATCCTGTCTCATTAACTCATAGAAGTTTAAAATTTGAAAGAATATCAATTTTATATCAACATTTGCTATGAATATCAAAAAAACAATGAGAAATGGTTATGTATTCATCATAAGAATTTGATAAACCATGATATATAATATGACACAATAGTTACAAGAATCAGTGTAGGTTCTCTCTCCTCTCTTCTTTCTTCTCTCTCTCTCTCTCTCTCTCTCTCTCTGTAATTGTTACCAACTCCTCTAAATCTAGTGTTCTCCCAGGTTCAAGCTTTGAATTTTCTCTTAATCTTGCTCAAGAAAAGTTGTTTCTGGGCAGCTAAGTGGCACAGTGGATAGAGGACCAGCCCTGGAGTCAGGAGTACCTGAGTTCAAATCCGGCCTCAGATACTTGACAATTATCTAGCTGTGTGGCCTTGGGCAAGTCACTTATCCCCATTGCCTTGCAAAAACTAAAAAAAAGTTATTTCTGAACTTCAAAAGTTTTGATTGACTCTTCATGACCTCATTTGAGATTTTCTTGGCAGAGATGAGTGATTTACCATTTTCTTCTCCAACTCATTTTACAGATGAGAAAACTGAGTACAACAGGTGACTTGTTCAGGGTCACACAGGTAGTGTCTGAAGTTGGATTTGAACTCCTAAAGATAAATTTTCCTGATTCCAGATCCTATGCTCTACCCAATGCACCACCTAGCTGTCCTTAGCTATAATTTCACCTGTTGCTATCAATGACTTGGATGAGTTTCTCTGAAAAAATGTTTGGGGGATTTGGTGAGTGCTAAGAAGCCTGAAAAAGAATAGATTTAGGGGGTATATGAACCCCAGTATTTGGAGGCTAAAATATTCCAATTATAAACTTGCCCTACTTTTGTCCCAAGGTGGAAGCAAAGTATGGGGGGCAAGTTGTATAAAGACAAAAAATAGCCTTGATGTAAAGACTAACAATCCAAAAATGGAAAGAGTTACCATTGGAATTCAAAGGGTTTTCTCACTTTGAGTTTTCTCACTATTTGGGACACTATAGGGGGATTCTTGGTCAGATGTAGATTGGTCCTAAATTGAATATAGATTACTTTCTGGTTCTGAGACTTACTCTGGTATCTCTGTGTCCTCCCATTTTATAAGGCTCAAATTCTCAGTACAATCAATTGGGAACCATTTCCTCAGCTTTTAGTTCTTGGTCCTCTATCTCATTTCTATGACAAAGTAGTTTGTCCCTTAACTTCTATGGATCACAGATTTCTAATCTATTAAATAGAAGATTGAATGTGGATTAGATGATAGATAAGGTCCTTTCTAATTCAAAAATATCTCCTTTTGTGCTCTAGTTTTTTTAAGTGGCCAAATAGAAGACAGTCCAGATGGAAGAAAAGAACACACAAAAAATGGACTTTAATCCAATTCAAGCTTATTCTTTCAGATAGCTTTCTACATTATTCATACAAACTTCCATTTCCTAAAAGTAGAGATATCTGGGTAAGTTTATATTGTTTACTTTTTTATATAAATTCTTTCATTTCTGTGGTCCTATACACTTTATCTTTCTCCCAAACCAAATGATTTCTTTTTTTTTTAGAATGATGCCTTTTTGTTTGTGCATTAAAAAAAACTTTTAACTTAGAATAAATAATATACTGGTTTTCTTCATAAAGCTTGATTCATTTTAGATTTTATCTAAGTTCTTTCACTTCTGAGGTACTGTTAACTTTACCTTTTTTTCCAGAACTAAATGATTTATTTTTAAAACATTGATGTATTTTTTTGTTTGAACATTAAAAAATTATTTTAACTTAATAGAATAAATAATATACTGGTTTCCTCATAAAACATGATTATTTTTACTTCTGAGATTCCATTAATTTTGACTTTCTCCCCAAAATAAGCTATTTTTTGGAAGAATGACACCTTTTTTGTTTGTTTGAACATGGGGGAAAAGAAACCATACTTGTAACTTAATAGAACATATGCAACAAAGTAGGTTTCCTAGAAAAATGTTATTCCTTTCAATATGATTCATGTTAAAATATGCATATATGTGTAAGCAATGATAATGTTGTCAGTCATTTATACCTAAAAGTGAATGAGTTTTTTTTAACCTTTCCTGCCTTTTCACTTTAGATAGCAAAAAAGAGAATAAGAGTACCTGCCAAGAGATAGTGGGGAACAGTGAAACACTGAGAGAGGCAAGCTGGTCCCAAATCCCACAAACAGAATTCATTTTCATAATTTTGCTCAGAGCTACTCACTTGGCTAATTGAATCATCTTTTTTTTTTATTCAGCCAATATTTCTCCTCTCTTCTCCTGGATGACTACTTGGAGGAGCTTGTGTAGCTCAATGAAACTATGAGCTAGGAGGTACAGGGTTAACCAAGACAGACAGATCATAATGGACAATTTTGACAAAAAGTGATCCACTAAGAGAAGAAAATGTTGAACTACTCCAATATCATTGCCAAGAAAATCCCATGGACAGTATTAAAATGTATGACATCAGAAAATGGGCTCCTCATTTAGGTGGCTTGTCATGCTATGGGTTCAACAAGGTCATGAAGATATGACTGAACAACTGAACAAATTCTCCTCTGAATTTGTTCTCTTTAGTTAGAAATAAATTCCACTGAGTATTTGGTAATATAATAGAGAGAACAGAATATTATATTTAAGGTAAAAGGCCCTGAATTGGAATCCTATCTATGATATTTACTCTCTGTATGACCTTAAAAAGATCACCTGCATTTTATTGGGGTTCATTTGAGAAGGCTAATTTCCAATGTCCCTCCAATTCAAAATATGTTATTTCTGACATTAAATTTGGCACATCAGGTCACAGAGGATCATCTCAATATTTTCTTTGGTGTTTCTAAGAGTTGCTGAGAGCACATTGGGTGACCTGAGTTCAGACCCTTTCACTGGAAAATGTAGAGGATTGAATTTTGGGGAGTGTAGGCTACAGATTTAATAGATGTTTGTCATTCTTGTGCAGGTGATAAAATGCTATGAAAATGGCCTCAGTCGTTAGCAGAGCTCTTGGGATGAACCCTATGCAACTCTACTCCCACCCCACCACCACTACTCCATAAATTCTAATGCCTTCCTATTTCCTCTATGATCAACTGTAAATATAACCTGATCCCTTCCTACCTTTCCATTTATTTGAGCAGCTAGGTGACTCCATCCTGGATTTGGAGTTAACAAGACCTCATCTCTCTGAGTTCGAATCTGGCCTCAGACATATACTAGTTGTATGACCCCTGGAAAGTCACTTATTGCTATTTGCCTCAGTTTTTCTCATCTGTAAAAATGGCCTGGAGAAGGAAATGACAAATCACTCCAATATCTTTGCCAAGGAAATCCCAAATCATGTTCCAAGGAGTCAGATACAATTGAAAAACAATCACCATATTTCATCCAGTGTTGTAATCATTTTTTGCTTTAGTCTCCTCTTCTCTCT
Source organism: Macrotis lagotis (assembly GCF_037893015.1). Taxonomy (NCBI): domain Eukaryota; kingdom Metazoa; phylum Chordata; class Mammalia; order Peramelemorphia; family Peramelidae; genus Macrotis; species Macrotis lagotis. The sequence continues at coordinate 57,215,071 of NC_133659.1, forward strand.
ATTAGATTCCATCACACTATCTTGCTTGTTGTTCCTCATGCAAATCCATCCTTTTTTTGAATGACTATGTTCCTTCCCCATAATGTTTTACCTCCATCATGACCTATGTTGATTGATGATTTTGCAGACCTATCTGAGAGGTAGGAGCATTATGATACAGGAAGGTCAGTGAGAGTGTTCTGAGAAAATTTTCAAGTGAGAATGAAAAGTGAGAAATTAAGTGGGAGAAAATGTAAATATGGATGCTGGGGACCAGGGCAGAGTTTTAGACTTGATGTGAGAATGAGCATTAACATGACTAAGAACTGGGGCAGCTGTTATGTGTTTTAGAAATGGACTGAAAAGATTAAATAAGACCAGAGATTTCACACAAAGGTAGGGGCTCTGTTCTGGCTCTAGTTTCTTCCTTTACCTCCTCCCACTCTTACAATGCAATGTATACTGGTATGGAAAGAGACATGATGAAAAGGATGTAAGATAAGAGCCTGTCCAGAACAGAGTATCTGAACTATGGGTTTCTGAGGTCTTTCCTGGGTTTTATCCTAGATGGAGCCTGCAGGAGGAGTGCCCTAAGTAGGACATTTGAGATAGGGTGGACTTTTGTTCTGTTGACAGCTTTAGGGCAACTGGAGCCCTGCCTTTGTCATGACCCTTGGGCAGAATATCATTCTTGGTCAAACTGGTAAGAACCCAAAATAAGTCACAAACTCAGCATTTTGCCAAGAGTCAGGAATAATGCTAGAACATTGACTGGGTAAATCTCCCAGTGCTGCTAGAGAGAGAAGGAAGGGTAAAAGACGGCAGAAGGGAGAAATGTGCAACAACAAATGAAAAGAAGAGCCCTCTTCATGGCTCCAAGGCTCCCCCATCCAGATCTACTCATCATAATTTACTCTGACACTCCCAGGCAGAGATGAAAAGAACTCCACTTGCTGCTCTCTGACAGCCAATGTCAGCAGTACTGGAGGCAATTTCATCACAAATGCAGCATAAATCTGACTCCTGAAGGGAAAGTCCAGAGATTAAGTCTCCACACATTCTCCTACCAGGTGGAGATGAATTTGTTCTGTGTAAAGTTTGAACTTGTATCCTAAGGTCTTTTCTCCCCCAACTTCTTGTAAAAATGCTAGTTCTGGTACCAACAACCCCCTCTTTTGCCTGTTACTCCCACTCATTTATGACATAAGCAGTCACAGATGAAAGACTATGCCATGGTTTATGGCTCTGAAATTGGCCTGGCTACCTGTGGGGCCTTGAAGATTCCTTTCAGGTTGTTGGAAAAATTCCAGCAGTGTATAAACAGTAAAAGAGGCATCTGAGGTTCAGTTAAAATGAGAAGGAAAGGGAGGGAGCAGACCCCCTTGCTGAGGAAGGGGGAGGCATGGGAGGTCCTCAGATGCTTCTCAAATATATTACCATGAGAAATATTGTATTTGTTGGGTGGAAGTGGGGTGGTATGAAGAGGAGATTATGTTTAGACCTCATGGGGACCCAGGTTCTGGTAGGAGGAGAAAAGGATCTGAATAGGTTGGGGGGAAATTAATCTACAAAGCCAAGAGAAAACAAGGCCTAAGAGGAGCTCTCAGTCACTAGTCTGCATCCCATAACCCAAACCCCTATTCTCAGTAACCAAGAAGTCAACTCCTAAAGACCAGTGTTAAGTGACTGCAGATATATACAGTCAGGTAGGATGGATAGATAGGTAGGTAGGTAGGTAGATAGATAGATAGATAGATAGATAGATAGATAGATAGATAGATAGATAGATAGATAGATAGAAAGAGAAAGAAAAAGAAAGAAAGAAAGAAAAAGAAAGAATATCTATAGATATATACAACTGGAAGATAATCAGAGTGGGGAAAGATAATCAGCGAGAAGGCCTAGTATTAGAGAAGCCCAGGAAAGACCTATTCAAGATGGCACAATGTGAATTGAGTCATAAAGAAATCCTGGGAAGCTAAGGGACAAACTGGGAAGGGAAAGGATTCCAGAAATGGTAGATACAAGGGAAAAGACAGAGAGATGGAATACCATGTTCAAATAACAAACAAAAAGGTAGAAAGGCATCAGGTTATAATGAACTTTAAGTGATAAATAAGATTTTATATTTGACTCTCTTGGAGATTAGTGACCAGCAGTAGGGTGACATAGTTGGACCTATACTCTAGGAAAATCATTTTGACAGATGAGTGGAGGATGAGTTGGAGGAGGAAGAGACTTGAGACAGAACAACGAATTAGAAGATTATTGTAATAATCCAGGCACCAGGTGGTGAGGATCTGATATAGAGAAGGATGATTTTAGGGTAGAGCAAGTCAAGGAAATTTTTCATGGAGGAGATAAGTGAGGCTTTGAATGGAGTTTTACTAATGGATACACTTTGACTACAATGAAATAGAAAAATATTTAAAGACTAGAGAAATAGAATAAGTTACTTATTAAGGCAAAAATAAGCATGGAATTATTTCTAGGGAAACCTACAGTGTTATATAGGAAACCTAAAGGAAGCTTACATAGGAAAATTGGGAGGGGGGAATAGAGGGAAATGGAATGTGATCAGGTAGGGGAGGACCTTGAAAGCCACCCTACTTTCTTGAGCAGAGAGTGACATAATAAGATTGATGTTTTAGGAAAATTAGTTTAGCAGTAGCAAGCAGGATGGATTCAAGCAGAAAGACTGGCATCAATACCTTGGACTTTACACCTCGGTGGAGGGAGAAGGTGTGTTCATTTTAAAGGTTAGCTGAGAAATTATCCTGACTCCCAGCTCTAGGTGTTAATCCTGGAAGGATAATGAGGGGCTGGCTCTTGCTCAATCAATATAGGACCAAGGGCAAGCAGGTGAAATGCACCTGCTGGGAGAGCTACGCAAATACTGGGGGCAAGGTTGACGGCTTTGATACAAATACACGATCAACATAAGGAATCTACTTGGTACTTAAAAAACTGAATGAGGTAGTGGAAAAAAGTTTTTTTTTTCTCTGTTATGATCCTGAGAGGCAGATACACTATAGAACCAAGAACAACGAATTGATAGTTAAGTTAGGTTTGGATTTGAATCTTAACAATTTTACTTACTATCTCTGGTTACCTTAGACTAACTTATCTGGGCCTCAGTTTCCTTATCTGTAAAATGAGTACATAGAATTTAAAGACTTCTAATGTCTCTTCCACCTCTTTTTTTCTGATGAACCCCTATGAATTATGAATGAAGTTGTATGTCTTTAGATAAGTCAAGTTACTCCTCTGTATCTTTATTTATCCATATGTCAAATGGAATAGTACCTGCTTTATTTACCAAAGATAAATATGCATATTTCTATGGTGTTTTAAGTCTTACAAAAATACAAAGACTGAGACAAGAGAGGGAGAGAGAGAGAGGGGGAGAGAGAGAGAGGGGGAGAGAGAGAGAGAGAGAGAGAGAGAGAGAGAGAGAGAGAGAGAGAGAGAGAGAGAGAGAGAGAGAGAGAGAGAGAGAGAGAGAGAGATCTTATAAGCAGGTAGGAAAAAGCAAAAAGCACTGGATTTTTTAATGTGTCTTTATGTTCGAATTCTGACTTTGCTTTCTGCTTGTATTACTTTGGCAAATCAATCTTTCAGACCATCAGTTTCTTTATCCATAAAATGAGTGATTGATCTAGGAGATTTGACTCTAAATCTATGAGACTGTGACCTCACCATGCTGTTCTGATGATCAAATGAGATATGATGAAATGGCGACATTTAGAAAAGAAATCTGTTCCATGAATACAGAGTGTCACGGAGAAAATAAAACTCTCACACCAACTAAACTATGACTAGAAAATCATTAACTGTCCAATTCAAATGCAACTGGGTTTATTTTTTCCCCCCTTTAAAAACAGACCCACAGCTGAGCAAGGAAGCATTCCTCTTTCAATGTGCTAATCATTTCCAGAGCTGGAGTGACAGGATGTTTGCCACCCTCCCAGGTCAGCCTCTAGGTAAAGTGTCCAAAGAAAGACATCTTTGTTCAGGGATGTCCACTGCAGATGAGCTTCTGTACCAGGCAGAGGGGAGTTCAGACCTGGGGCAGGCCACAAAGGGGAGTGGTGTGAGCTGAAGGGACTGGCATGGTACCTCAGAATGAATGTCTCCCCTTTTCTCTTCCCTCTACTGGTTGCTGTGCTTGAAAATAAAACCTTGTGCATGGGACAATGTAGAAAACATAACAGTACTAACACTGATTGGAAGGACGGACTACTGTTGATTTCTATGAAGATCAGGTTTTTTTTGTTCCTTCCCATAAACCTGGAGGGAATAGGATTCTATTTCCTACCTTCACCCCTACCACTCCTCTTTCTTGTGTCCCTTGTCTTCCATTATTATTCTTTTTTCCTATTTTCTTGGTCTTCTTTCCATTCCTTTCTAATTTTTTCTTTATTTCTTTTCCTCTTTTTTCTTCTCTTCCTTCCATTTTCTTTTTTCTTCCTCATCCTATTCTAAACTAACTCTGTCTCTCTGTCTGTCTCTGTCTGTCTGTCAGTCTGTCTGTCTGTCTCTCTCTCTCTCTCTCTCTCTCTCTCTCTCTCTCTCTCTGTCTCTCCCAGTCTTTTGTCTTTCTTTACTTTTTTTATCTGCCTTTCTGTCTGCCTCTCTTTCTCTCACTGTCTCCCTTTGACTGTCTCTGTGTCTATCAGCAT